>NW_012149408.1:720279-724001 GCF_000956105.1 Propithecus coquereli | reverse complement strand
AATGGTATTTCTATTTTTAGCTCTCTGAGGTATCTCCAAATTCTTTTCCACAGAGGTTGCACTAATTTGCAGTCCCACCAGCAGTGTAAAAGTGCAATTTTTAACACCTTTATCAAGGCGTAACTAATGTGATAAACTACACACATCTTAAGTAAGTAATCTGATAAATTTTGCCATATGTATTAATATACTCCCATGAAACCATCACCAGAATCAAAACAGTGAACACATCCATCACCCCCGAAGTGTCCTCCTGCCTTGCTGTTATCCCTTTCTTCTGTCCCTCCCCAAACCCCTATCCTGCCAGAGAAACCTATAACCTGTTAGTATAAATTAGTTGCCCTCACTAGAGTTTTATAAATGGAATCATAACATATTTTGGTATGCAGCATAATTACTGTAAAATTCAATCATATTGTTGGAGCATTCAGTATTTCGTAAGTGTGTATTCTTTAGTGAGTAGTATTTTGCTGTATGGATATACCACGATGTGTTTATTTGTTTATCCGTTGGTGAGCATTGGACTTGTTTCCAACCTTTGTCTATTACAAATAAAGCTACTGGAAACATTCATGTACAAGTAATATATGGACATATATTTCATTTTTTTCCTGGGTAAATACGCGTGGGATAGTTCAGTGATATGATAAGTATTATGCACTTGTTAAGAAGCTGCCAAACCGTTTTCAATATTAGTCACACAATTTTACATTCTTACCAGCAGTGCATGGGAGTTCCAATTCCACCACATGCTTGCGAACACTTGGTAAACTCAAGTAGTTTTCACTGTAGCCACACTAGTGGGTGTGTAGGGACATCTCCTTGGGGTTATCATTTGCGTTTCCTTGTCCAGCTGAGTTCTTTCTCCAGGCAACCTTCCTCCGTAGCTCCACTTGCAACCTGGACTGGGCCACACTGTGTCTTTAACCTTGCTTAATATGAGTGCTTCGATTTGGTCGTTACGTATTTCTCCACACTTCTCACTGGGGAGAGTACAAAAAGAGCTAGGGTGCAAATGTGATTTTGCTAGAACTTGTGTCCAACAGGGAGAGCAGAAACAAGAGAAAATATTTGAACTTACTGGGCTATGACTTGGGAGCAGGGATTTAACTTTGATAGAGAATAAGCAATGAGGTCATAGCCTAGACATCTAGATGACATGGAAGATTTTCTTTCATTGCAGGTTCTTCAATGAGCTGGAAGAAAGAGAGACTTTTTCAAGATTACATAGGTGGGACATTTCTGAAGTTCTGCATGTTTTAAAATGTTTTTCTTGCATTCAGGCTTGACTGAATACATAAATTTCTTAGGCCAAGGGTGATGTGAACTTTCAAACTCTATGCTGCTCCATGAGTGTTATTTTTGCATTTTGTGCTGTAGAGAAGTCTGTGGACAGACGTTTTTGTCAATAACATTTAAAACTATTTTTTGTTGACATGGACGTTTTAAGCACTTTTTAATCTTTGAAATTTAAAGGTGGCACAAGAAAGTTTGTGTGTAGTTTTCTTCTTCATAGGTGTATTGTCAGCTCAATCTGCATGTATGTTTTCTGCAGTTCATGAAGTTTGTCTTCTACAATATCTTAAAATATAAAATACACATTGTTTTCTTTTCTATTTCTTCTTTAATAACACCAATTATGCATTATCTATCCTATCTTCATCCTCTGTTCTCTCTTGTTAAATTGATCTTTTTCTCTATATTCTGAGAAACCTTATTAAATGGTATCCTTTTTATCTTAGGTTCTTTTTTCCTATGGCATTATTTCTATCATTCACTGTACTCATGTGCATTTTAATATAGCTGCTGAACTTTTAGTTTTCTCGCAATCTAGTTTTTAATATCAATTTCCACATCCCCTTATCATGCTTTGTCTGTTTGTTTTTGAGACTTTCTATGCAAATTTTCTGTAGGTCACATAGAGGTCCTCTTTCTTCTATTCTACTGACAAAGTAAAACAGTTTCCCTGAGTTATTCTATCTTTGGTTGGATAAGATTTACATTTCTCAAACTGATGCATCATTTTCATAGAACAGATGGTATATTATATCTCTTTATATGTGTCTCTCCTGTTGAAGTTTATTAAATTCATATAAACAAAATATTCACCTGAACTTGGTGAATTGTGCTGTTCTTTGCTATGTTCTTTGCTTGGTACAGAAATTGTTGAACCTCGTTACTGAATTACACTTTGAGAATTACACACATACTTGGACCTGATTTTGCACGTCTAGGCAGGGCTCACCTATGTCATATTTAAACTATGGCTTCATAGGTACCATATTTCCCCAGAAAAAAAAATTCTCAAGACTAATAGATTTATTTTCAGAATTACCATACTAGAGTCAAATAAACCATAGGCTTTTTCAAGATTAGTGTAGAGTATAATGCTATACTAGGATCTCTGCCTACAAAAATGAGATCTCTATGTTTCCTATGCGTTTCCTTTAGAAATGATGTTTCTATTAAAAGTTATCTTGGTTTATTTGGATAACATACAGTGTAGAAAAGAAGAAATCATATCTTTATCTCTGGAAGATTTGTCATTGGCTGACTTTCCTGTTTGATTATTAGTGCGGTAAAGCAGACATCTGCAAGGGGTTACTACAGCACCATTGCAGAAGAGGTGTGGGCTGCAGGGGCTGGTGGCAAATAATTGTGATGTTTTGTATATGAAGAGTGCTGTTCCTTTTAAAGTACCATGCCTCAGATCTTCCTCACAGAAGCCCAAATACTCTACAGATCCCCCGCCTCCAGAAGGTAGAGCTTAAACTTTCTCTCCTGGAGTTAGGTTAGAGGTAGTGATCCCCTTCCAAGCAACAACGTTTGGAAAGGAACGCAGAATGACTTGCAGCGTTGCAGCCTGGCCAGCCCCATCTGAGCCAAGCTGTCGAGGTTGACCTCACCCGCTATGTCACATGTGAACCATGCAGCCCGGTGGGACGTGATGAGAAGACTCCCTAACTCCGTCATCTTCTTCCCCCAATCCACAGCTTCAACCTAGCAACAGGAAAACGTCAGAGGGACCCAAACTGAGGGACAGGCTACAAAATGTATGGCAGTTACTCTTCAAAATTATGAAGGTCGTGAAAAACAAGGAAGACTGAGAAACTGTCGCAAATCAGAGGACATTAGAACACATGATGAGCAAGGCAGTGTGAGCTTGGGTTGGATCCTGGAGCAGAAGAATTGTATTAGTGGAAAAACTGGTAAAACTCAAACACAGTCTGTAGCTTAGTTAACAGTTTTGAGTATTATTTGCTTAGTTTTGACAAATATGACATCTTTATGTAACATAGTAACATTAGGGGAATCTGAGTAAAGAGAACACAGTAATGCTTCTTTTAAAAAATAAGTATTAATGTTTATGTTTAAAGTATACAACATGATGTCATAAGATACATGTATAATAAAACGTTTACTATAATGGAACAATTACACATCTCCATCTTCTCACACAGGACCCTTTTCCCTGCTGCAGCAAGAGCAGCTATAATCTACTCATGAACAAAAATCCTGAATACAATGCATTATTACTGACTGGAGTCCTCATGTCGTACATTAGACGTGTTGTTCATCCTACGTTCTTGTTATTTTATATTCCCTGACCTACATTTTCCTGTTTCCTGCCCTCCCTGCCCCACCATCCCGGGCCTGGTCACCACTGCTTTATGCTCTCTCTGTAACTTTTTTCTAATTCTGAACTTATTTCACAATAAAAA
>NW_012149408.1:674167-718024 GCF_000956105.1 Propithecus coquereli | reverse complement strand
TGTGCAACCAAAGACACAGACTGGAACAATGGTTATTTGGTTTAGAGATTAACACAAAGAAAAACAGCAAAATTGTAATGCCTCCAGACACACCTTAGTGAAAATATTCTAGCCGTCTGGTTTTATTAAACTGAGCGGGAAGGCTGCAGGACTTTATTACATGTCTGATAAAACGTCCAGGAAGCTTCAGGTTTCATTTTCTTGTGCTTCTTTGAGATGATCATCACAATATTGCAAAATTAAGCACAAACCCAACGATGTTAAGAATCCTGACTGCGGCCAACCACAAGTTACATAAGTGAGACAATTAATCCATTGAACACAGAACCCATTCACGTTTTTTTCTATTATTTTCTTTTATTGACTTTAAGTCATGTATGACTCTCATTGAAGAGCTCTAATACCTGTGGCAAGTGATCATCCACTCAGACCGCCTTCCAGATGTCATCCTTGGCCAGCGGGGACATTTGAGAAGCACCCACATAAACGCCGATTCCAATCCAAATATCTCAGCTCTTGTTTTGTTAGGAACTCAAGTCAAGTTCATTTCAATGCTTAAAGAAACTTTACTAACCAAAGTTCATCTGGCTTTGCATTTTACGACAGTCTTATAATCCAATTTTACTACCTATTGATCTAAATGTAGATTGATCATCACAATATCAGGCAGAGCTGAGGTCGTGCCACTTGTTTTTTTCTAAATAAAATATTAAAATGTGTCATTGATTCCAGCCCCCATATTGTGAGGTATGGACAGTCAACACAAAATCATGACTCTTATAAACTGCTCATGACCAAAAAATTGTTTATAACATAATTACATCAGGTAGTGCACAGTAGGAAAAAACATCCTATAATTGCATTGGTTTAGGCACATTTAATGTAGCAAGTTTTAAAAGCGGAACATAATATTTGGCAATTTTGGAATTCTAATTGAAGTATAACCGAAGAAATTACAGCATCCAGTAAGGAGCGCAATTGTGCAGATTGCGCTTTTCATTCCCAATCAAGTTATTGAACTTAAAAATATATTTTAAGGGTTTCACAGAGATTATTAGATTTATAATCATTATGAAGAATAATAATAAAGTTAAATGACCTATTTAAGTCTCAGATAAAGGCCTTATTCTCTAGAATAGATGGTTTTCAAAGCCCTTAGGCACAAAATTAAATAGACCAAGGACATAACTGATGGATCTGACAGTTTTTCACAGCAATTTTTATATATTTCTTTCAAAACTTTTAGAGGAAAATTGAATATTCTGCTTATTGTTGAGTAAAGCTTTAAAAACTAAGTTTGTACACTATGTGCTTAGTTCAGTTTTAATGGTCTTCTTCATTATAACAGTATATATCCAATGCATCCAGGCAAAAATGTCCACCCCGTTGAGAAGTCAGATCCTGCCTTGGCTGAATCATCTCGGCAGGAATAGTGATTTTCCCCCAGGGCTGGTGCAAAGTCAAGTGCCCAGCAATGTCACACTGAAAAATATATTCCAAGGGAGTGGTGTAGACCTTGGCCACATATTTGAGTTTTCTAAATTATCTGTGTTCCAAAACTACTGTGGCCCTGGTCTACGGATCTATACTGCCTGTACAAAACTTTTAATAAAGTTCATGCTTCTTATATATTTTCTATTTGTTTAACAATTGGAAACCCTCATCTACCTTAGACAAGGACCGACTTGTTTAATCACCTTCTCCTGGCCAGGAGCATTTCCAGTTAATGCATTCTAGGCACCCAGCCTTCCGCATGCAAACAGTACAAAAGAAAGTAAAGAAAAATCATTATATTAGGATGAGGGAAGTATCCTCCTGAGAGGTTACAGTTAGCTCAATTAGAATGTTCAAACACTTTCTGGGTGGGTTTTCTCTTTGCGCTAATACAAAGTTGGAAGGGCTGTTTGAAGCAGCAAACCTGTTGATTTGACTGCCACAATAGCTTTGTCAGGTTTCAGTAGAAATACGCAGAGTATTGGAGCAAGTGCTCTAAGAACATACAAATGTGCCACTCGCTCCTACACCCAACCGCTGCCCCCTGCGGTTAATAATCAGAGTAATAAGTGGGGCGAAGGTGGTGACACCCAAGGTCTGTCCTGGAGATAATGGACATAATGGTTTTGAAGGAGCTGAAGAGTCAGGTGGAGCCTTAAACACCTAGGAAGCCTCTAGGAAGCCACATGGACCACACACAATGTGGGATCCAGGATGTGTTGCTCCATGAATTAGTATTAAACGTGTTTTGGGACAGGATTTGTCTTAGGAGTTTTTACAGAGCTTTGCCCTGAAGGCATAGGTGAATGTGCTGGTTTGCATTTCGAATGCTGTTACACTGGAAGGGCGTCTCTGAAAGGCAGTAGCGGCTGTATCCCACGAAGCGCCGCGTTTCTCAGACCTAAAGAATTGGATTTGCTTTGTAAAGCACAAGCGAATCTGTTAAAAACTATAGGCTGAGAGCTGACGATGGAGTGCCCTCCGGAACAAACAGCTTCCCGGAAAGGCCAGTTTCACAAAGGGCCAAAAGCAAAGCTTTTGTTTAAACCACTCTAGACTACCTGTCTCCATTCACAATAACCTAATAAACATGGAGCTTACATATCTCTGTTTAACCCCTCTGTTCAAATGATAAACTTACCTTAGAATTTAGAAATTAACCTTTGAAAGACTTTGTAACCGTTTGCCCATGTAAATAGAATTAGTTAAAGAATCTGTAGAAGCCTTCTGTAAAAGCCTTTTGAAAATCTGTTAACCTGAGAGGAACTACCTGTTGTTATGTAAATTTGTTACCCCTGACAGTTGTTCACTATTTTCTATAAGTTACCATGTAAGACCTCATTCGGGGCTTTTTGAGACCAACGGAGAGGTCCGAGCCCCCTGAGCTCCCGCTTTGCCTATAATCTTTATAAACTTATAAAACTATATCTTTGTCTCAGTGTATTCTTTTATTTCTTCCATTTTCCATTTCTCTCTATTATTTTCTTATCCCTTGCAACTCTACCAAAGGGACCCGGTTTTTTGCAGGGAACACTGGCCACGTTCCCCGCAAGGATGGGATCTTGGAATAAAGAAAGGGTATTAGTTGAAAAACTAATAATATCTGAATAAAGTCTGGCATTTAGTTAATAGCAACACAGGAGTGTTGGTTCTTAGATGTGACAAATACACCACAATGAAGTAAAATGCTAACAATAAGTAAACCAGGTAAATGGTACCTGGGAACTCTGCACTCCCTTATCTTCCCTGTGAAGAGAAATCATTTTAATAGCGGGAAATGCCATGAAGACGTTCATTCCTTCATCAGCCAAGCATTCACTGCACACCTACTGTGTGAGTGGCAATGTGAACACTGGGTAGGTAAAGGTTAACAAGAGACCTTCTGTACTGAAGAAGCAATTGCTCTGGCACGAAGAAGAGACATACAAAATGACGAATCTCTGTACAACGGGCTAGAAACGTGGATACATTCACCGATGGGTCACATCAGTGCAGGGAAGACACAAGGTGTCAACATATTGGGCAGAAATAAAGCATTCTGGTTGTAAATAAAACAATTCAGACTGTAGACAGGCCTATTTCTCAATTTTTCATGACATTAGAGAAGGCCGTATTCATCACTTTAGCGTATTGTCAGAGCAAACAATTGAAACGCACTGCCGTGGCGCGGGCTGAGCCCCGAATGAATGGAATTATAAACGTTGAAGGCAGCGTTGCATCTTCGGTCGATGGTATTCACAATACACATTTAGCACTAAGAATGATATTTATAAATTCAGATTTTGAAAAATTCCAAGTACTAGAGGTAACTAATTCTGCACTATTTACGTGAAATACTATTATATATTTTTTGACTACCTAAAGCTTGAAATGACCACTCTATCCTTTAAATGCTTAATGTGGGGTTTTCAAAGCCGGTATAAGGGATCAATCCAACCAAGACATGTTCGTGATGAAGTTCCTACCTGGACCGAGACTTCCGGTGCTGACGAGTAGGACCTGGGCATGCGGGGAGACCCTCCTGACACCCACTTCAGCGTGGCTCACCTGCTCGTTTTCTTCTCATTCTGGTGGTATTTTTGCTGAACTTAAGCCGATAATAATGATCTACTTACATGGCCTGTTGTATATATCTGTCATATTAAAGTCTGGACTGTTTGTTTATCATGCCGTGATCTATAGCTTTCTATTAATTTAATTATACTAAAAGATCTTAAAAGCCTTGGGCTAAGTAACATGTCAATTAGAAATGAGTTTAACTTGGAATAAATATACATTTAATACTTGTAATTTATTGCTTTAAATGCAAACAGAGCCCTCACTATGACACAATCTATTATTAATTGCTCCAATGCCCGGAGTCCAATTAAGTAAATCCATTTATATTTTCTTCAGAGAAAGTCAATGTTCATTTCTCCTAGGAAGTACTAGATGCCTACATTTTCCTTTCTCATAAACCAAGAAGGCCACAAAGCACGTCTGTGTGTAATGAACTCTATCACCTGCGAAGCCGGGGGAGGTGGGGGAGCCAGCAGATTGGCTCGCATCTCTTGAACAAAAGTAACAACCAGACCAATGTTGGGTTCGTTTAAGTGCTTTTCAAATAAAATACAATGAGACCTGATTACAGACTAATTAACTGCCCTTTTAAGAATGCTTTTGACTTTCAGGGACTGTAGTCCAGGCATACATCTTAAACTACAATAACAGTATGTTCTCCCAATTATATGTGGCCTAAAAAGAGCTCTACTGATAGCTTTTCCTTTTGGCGTGTGTATGAAAAGTTACACATAAAAACGTCAGTCTCTGTGCTGAGAATAGATAGTTAATGCCCCAGGTCACATTTTGTGGCAAAAGTTATAAATCTCTGAGAAATAACATTTATAGTGGAAACCCTGACACAGTATTTTATGCACTCACGCTGTCCACAAAAGAAAGAAGCTAAGAGTTTGGAAACTTTAATGTGTGAAACTATAAACAAATATACACAAAACCACTTTCAGTGTTTTCTGTTATTTCAATGCCCCCTCCCTGGAAAAGCAGAGAATTTTTCATATCTTTGTCATGTCTTGTTTGTGATCTTCCACTGAAAATTTTCTTCCAAACATTTTTTTTTAATTTAGATACCTCTCATTAACATTATATTATATGTTGCTACATTATATGTTGCTATTAAATACTCTCAACATTATTTTGCTTTCCAAGGTGATGCCTACCAGGTTTCTGTACAAATCTCTATTAGAGCTCAACAAAAACTTTATTCTGCATGATCTAAATTGAGATCTTAGTTCATAAACTGAGGGTGTTGGCTGTATGTAATCTGGCTTCCAAACGTGGCCGTGTACCCCATGTCTCCTCTGGGGGGTACGCTGCCATGTTTAGAAGGGCAGGTTTTGGGCTCTCCTCCTCCCCAGTCCAGGACCCACCTTTAAGCTGGAAATAATGGCCGCGATGTCTGTCATGGCGTGGCTTGAGACACAAACAGGACAAACCATTAAGTGTCCATATCTTAATGGCATTTAGGAGCCCAGAAAGTACAATATTCATCATCAGGTTTTTCAGGTTAAAGTTCAAGTCTTATGTATTTCTTTCGCAGATGCTACTTTAGTTTGTGCTCAATTTGCTTTCTTATATCTAATAAAGAGGGAAGCATTAATAAGTGTATCAAAGATACATACCATCTTTCCCAATTTAATATGCCATCTACTGGAATAGTAATTTAATGCCTGCATCTAAAACCTTGAAAAGCACTGTTGAAGAAGAAGAAAAAAGCATCCCCAAAGTGGGAGAACCATTCAGAGCATGGACAAAGCTTTGGTAGGTTAAACCAAGATCCACTGAAAAGACAGAAGCAACATTTTGTTTCCTAGACTGTGAGAATCTGAACAGAAATTTCTTGGCTATTCAAATTCTACTGGTGAGAGAAGACTAAGATCTTCCTGTCAAAATAAAATGATACCTGGGTAAACTCATTTAATGATGTCTGGATTAACTCATTAGATGATGTCTGAATTAACTTAATTAACATATCAGATTAATACACACCCTTAAAATAGCTTCCACAATGTTTTATTTTACGCTTATTATAGGATGTAAGTTCATGTTGATTGCAATATTACTCCACACGAAATACCCACATTTTAAATTTCAGTGGAAAGAGACTTGTATTTATCGTTATACTGGATTTTGTTTGTTTTTGTGCTTTTTCAGTGTGCATCGAGGATACCGTAACTCTTTCCTGAGAAGGAAAAAGAGTTTACCCTTATGGATCTGAATTATGGGTTGAATTGGCTCCAAAAGAGGCCAGAGAGAAGTTTTCTCAGTCCAGTTTTTCTGCAGGAAATCGTATCTGTGTGCCTAGAGTGAGAAATGGCCTGCTCAGCATAACAGAGAGTAGAGAAAATAGAGTAATTGCTTTGGAATCCATGCTAACGTAGGCATTGGTGGAAAATATTACAGAGGGAGAAAAGAAATCCTAAAACCTACTTCTAATATTGTTATGACACAGAACAGTGGGTGGGAAAAACTCAGCCACTTCTCTACTAGTTGTTTATTTACTGAGAGGATGGGGTTTCTAAGTCTAGGAATATGGCCACGCTTGTAACAATTAGATTACATAAAATTTATACACAAAAATAAAATACAATGTTTGTAAATTTAATAAATTGCGAATGTCTCATTTAAATATATAATTATTTTATTTTAAATTACTTCAATTTGATTATTTTAATGAGGCTCTAACCTTTGGGCTTATAATTCAATAAACTTTTATTATTAGAATAACATCTTGAACAGGAACAAACATTACAGGTGAGATAACGTGGTCATAATAAACCTGTGTGCGTCTGTAGACACGCAGGTTCACAAACATTCATACTGAGTTACGTGTCTGCACACTGGTCTCAGGAGTGCACTGTGTGGTAGCGTCACACTGAGCCCTCACAAGGACAGTATAAATACCAGTGCTCCCCAGGCACCTAGCAGGGGAGTTAGCAATTTATTCTGAGCTTGCTAACCTCAGGTTGGAGCTGAGAGTTGAATCTGAGCTCTCTGACCACAAAGGCTGGGTGTTAAGTATTGTGCTCACTCGCCTGTATGTTTAAAGGGACACTGTCTTTAACCATGTATAGATACGGTTATTGGCCCAAACACTAGATACCTGTGCGTGCACACACACACACACACACACACAGATGGTTACTCATATCCGCAAATTTTTTTCTGCTTCTAATGTTTAAATTCTAGCCTATGTTAAGAGACTATAAATGTTTACTCAACTGGTAACATCCAATCTTATCTAAATTGTGATTTCCAATTCTAGCCTTATAGTAAAAGATCATACATTTAATCCTCATTTGGATATAAAATCACATGCTGGTAAAACAACCTACAGTGATTTAGTAATATAAAACTGGTACATATGCACATAGACAGTCTATGTCTATTTGAATTTTTATTAATATTTTTCTGCAAAATATCCACGTGACTATATCTGCATCTGTGAATGCACATATATTTTTCTCCGCATGAATTAGGTATAGTTCCGAGCGCGTGAGGGGAATGTAAAGCTAGGCTGGTCTATATCAGAGAAATGGAATTGAGCAGTAAGAGAGGAGAGTCAGGGAGCCTGACTGAACAATAAAATATTCACAAAGTAAAGCGCACAGCCACAAATAATTGAATTAAGCAAGAGCGATGCAGACGGGGGCATTGCCTGGGGATTAATGATCACGGGGAGAGTTGATCATCCAAGGTGCTCTTCAATCCCCCAGAAAATGCCCTGCGCCAAGGTCACTGTGACCATAAGAGCCCTTTTTTTTCCCAGTAGAGGCTTTAAAAATCCTTCATCTTCCCTGGTTTCCTGCAGTGTCACCATTCCGGCAGGTGGCTGTGTGAGGCGTGACTTTGATGGTGCTGGACTGAGCTTGGTATTTCTGCATAATTGATGTCCAAGGCACAGCCAGCCAAACACATTCTCCCGGTGTGGAATATTTTATCTGGGCTGAGTAATATTTCCAAGTTTTTTAAATCGTTAAAATTTAGTAAAGTCTTAAATAAAACTGGTGTTTTATCTTGGACCATAGCACTCTCGGAAGATCTTATGAAACACATATTCTTAGCGTTCATCAGCATTCATGATGGGAACAAGGACACAAACCACAATATTAATGAAGGCCATAGAAGAAGCTGACCTGGAATTTATGAATTTAGCTCTGATTTGCAATAACCCCAGGATACATCATATTAACACAATGCTGTCATGAGAAGGGGCAGGCAAGCAAAGGACATGATTAAATTTGACGGTGCTACCCCATAAAATAATTACTATTTGTATTTTATTTTATTTTAAACACCTTAGATGATTGATACCCATGCACCTTGACCTCCACCGTCCGCCCACCAATTCCTGCACCGTCTCTGTGCTCCAGGACCTGACCTGCAGGAATCCGCCATCCACCGGTCTTTGGTTCTGGTCAGCGTGGGCACAGGAAAGTGTGGGAGCCTGGGACACAGGGACAGGGAGAGGACACAGTGGGTTACAGTGATGAGGGGTTTACCCCTCTGGCTGCTCCCCTCAGCCGAAGGTCGGAGTTTGTCCCATAACCCTGTCCGCATAGCCTCTCTGTTCCCGAGACTTGTCCTCTCCGGTTTGCCAACTTTTCTCTAAGAGAAGTTGCAGATCGCAGACGGAAGCACATGCCCACCGATTAAAAGTGTCTCTGGGTCCCTGTGAGACCTGCTCTTCATACTTGAAAATCATTACTTCTCCTTATTTTATTGTTTTGTTCTTCGTTAACTGCCATTAAAAAAATAAGATAAGCCATGCTAACGTTTTGTCTTCCAAACGGCAGTTGCTCACTGTCCCCACCTTCGACGGGAACTGAAGGCCCCTGTGTCTCCCAGCGCAGTGACTCCTGGCTCCCACCTCCCACGTCCTGTGTTCCATGTTCTTGGGCTGGAGAGGGAACGTATCTGACTTCATCTAATTTACACTATTGCTCTGGAATTAGCTTAAGGCAAAACAAAAGTTGATTTTTTGTTTTGTTTGTTTTGTTTTTTTTAATGTGACTTTCCTTTGCTGTACACTACCGGTTTACATAGACACGTGCAATATCTTCATCACTTCAGGTTACATTGGGAGTATTTAAGGAGAAATGTTAGAAAAATCTGTAGTTACTGTCTTCACCATGATAGTTCTTTTCTTCTGCTGTTTTGAGATGGAAACCGGACCTGGATAATAGCCTCCCATTTGGAAACCTATACATAGTTTCTCTGTCCGAGGACATTCAACTCGTAATCTCTGCGACACAGGGAAAGTGGGTAGGATTTGGAGAAACCACAAAAGGAGCAAGCGATAAGCACCCTCCCCTCAGAAAATCACAATAAATATTTTGCCATGCTGTCCAGGTTTATCTACAAATCCATGTATTTGTAGACATGCCTTCAAATTTAAAAACTGGATATTCAATCTGGATGTTCTCAAATTTTCCTATTTTCTACATCAACAATAATCCCGTTCTTTTCTTTGAGGAGGAATAAAAATATAGATCTATAATTAAAATCAAGGAGGACCCGCAGGCTAGGAATGATGGGTGCCACGTGTTCCAGGCACAGAAGGACAGACCCGCTTTCTCTGTGCCCCTGCAGGAGGCTCTCCCAGCAATGTCCACAGAGGACTTCTGTGGCCCAGCTCATGTGATCTCTGAAAATAATCACAATGATATAGTAATAGTATAAATCATTGTTCAATGTCTTTGCTAGTATGCTTTATTCATAAAATAGTATTCCGTAAAATATTGCCAAACTCTGCGTAATTTTCCTTTGAGTAGTACTACATTAAGTACACTTAAATAACGTAACACTGTACAGGGTGTTCTATTTTATATTTGTTTCCCATGCTAACAATGGCCAACTCTCACCAAAAATTATTATGAGAGCAATTTATTTGCTTTATATTTTACAAGAAGGATTTCAACAGCCACGCCATTCAGTAAACTTACTTCTTTATTTTTTCCTTATGCAATAATAAGACTACTGTAATCTCCTCTACCTATCCATCAGTCTTTGCATAAACTTTATCTGCTGAAGATCTTTTAAAGGATGAAGAATGCTGGAAATTCAGTTACTTTTATGTTTCTCAGGAGTAGCCAGTTAGTCACTTCTCCCCGACACTGAATCTTGTCAAAGAGAATGACAAGAAAAAACAAAAAAAGCAAACAGCAAACAAATAATTGAAAAGCAAATGTTGGAATGGTGCATTTGTTGATACAGAGCTGTGCTACAAAGGTTGAGATTCAGTTGATTATAAAATGAAAATACGACAAAAATCTTTTGCAGAGCTCTTTGTGGGAGGACCTCCTGCACATATTAGTGACTACTTAAAAAATATATTTTGGAAGAAACCCGTCCTTTGAATGGGTGCATGTCATACCATATATAAAACGATGTTGAGCAGTTATATAGAAACACCGAGTTAAAACAGATCAGTTCCTCACTTGGGAACCTGTGTTCTGCCCAGACAGGCATCTGTCAGGCACAAGGAAGTCCTCTTGTGCCCCATGTCACCAAGGTCAGGACCCACAGCTCAGCTCCCTACTTGCACTCTATCCCCTTCTGTCCTTTCCAAACTGTAATAGCACTGTCTCCACCGAGCCAGTCTCCAAACCTGGACCTTGACATCTAACTGTGTTACCAGATCCAAGATGCGTGCACACGGTAGCTGGCTTCACCCTACCACCTGGATCTGCCAACTGTTCTTCTGTTCCTACCCCCTACGCTTTCCCCTTCATTTACCTTATTATTTATCCATCCATCCATCCATCCGTCAGCCATGGAAGGTCTGTCAAGGTCCCCAATAAAACTGTGTCAGTCACTGTGGCAGACGCAGGGGCTCAGTGATGTCATGGAGAGGGCCTGAGCTGTCATGAACTGTGTGTTCAAGGGAGGAGAAAGAAATAACCCAACACAAGTATCAGAACAAAGAGAAAGTAGCAAATGTTTATGTGCAGAGAGTTGAAACTGTGTAACAAGCAGACGGGTCTTGGGTGGATTCCACAGATGGGGCGGCCATGCATGGCCTGTCTGGGAGGCAACATCGCCAGCTGCAAAGCACAGTTTGCAAGGCTGGAAAACGATTCCTACATTCCAGTAACAGAAAGAAGGCCCGTGTACTGTAGAACTTGAATACACAGTACAAGATGGGGTCCCGATTTCAGGCAAGAGCCAGATCATGCGGGGTTTTCTATTCTAGGAGACCAACTGCACATAAAGGACAGCTGGGCGGGGGGCGTCTCTAGCAGGGCAGTGACCTGCTCTGATAATTGCTTCAGAGTGACAAAGGGATTAAAATTGGTAGCAGAACCCTTAGAAGGTTTCTGCTGTCACATGATCTGAAACATAGTTTGCACCTTCTACAAAGTACAATAGTCCCGCCCACCAATAGTACCAGACTCTGTATATACTGTGTTTTTTTCCTATGCACACATACCTATGACAAAATTTAATTTACAAATTAGGCACAGCACTCTCACATTCTGGGGCCATTATTAAGTCAAATAAGGTTTACTTGAACCAAGCACTGTGATGCTGTGACAGTCCAGCCAATAACCCAGAGGGCTCCTCAGTGACTCCCCAGGGAGTAGATTCTACAGCATGGAGACGAAGGAAAGAGTCATACCCTGGGCTGGATGGAGCTGACATTGTGAGAGTTCATTAGACTACTCAGAGTGGTGCACCATTTAAAACTTATAAACTGTTTATTTCTGGAATTTTCTATTTAATATTTTTGGACCAGGTAGCTTAAAAAAGTACAACAGTAGGCCGGGCATGGTGGCTCACGCCTGTAATCCCAGCACTCTGGGAGGCCAAGGCGGGCGGATTGCTTGAGCTCAGGAGTTCGAGACCAGCCTGAGCAAGAGCGAGACCCCATCTCTACTAAAAATAGAAAGAAATTAATCGGACAACTAAAAATATATACATAGAAAAAATTAGCCGGGCATGGTGGCACATGCCTGTAGTCCCAGCTACTCGGGAGGCTGAGGCAGGAGGATTGCTTGAGCCCAGGAGTTCGAGGTTGCTGTGAGCTAGGATGACGCCACTGCACTCACTCTAGCCCGGGCAACAGAGTGAGACTCTGTCTCAAAAAAAAAAAAAAAAAAAGTGCAACAGTAGATAAAAGGGACTAGCATATTACAAAACTCTTTAAAATAATTAGTCATGAATTTGGAAAAAAATGAAATGAATTCTAGAGACCGGAAATTTTATCTGATTTTTTTGTAAAGTATGTGATAGAAAATATATGCTCAACATGTCGTATTTTTATTAGCAGGCAAAAGAACTTCTCAGAACTGTTTTTATTTTAGAAGATCGCATCAGCTGGGGACAATATATTGTGTACATAAGAGTGTGACCTTTCAAGACGGTTGGAAAAATATGAGAAGATAGCAACCGGCAGCCCACGTGGAGTCAGCCTCACAACCTCGTACTGGCTTGTCCTGTACTTGGGAAACAGCTAATTTGATTCTTCAGACATCTATTTGGTTGTTCAACTCACATGATTTTCGCTTCCCTCCCTCTCGGTTTTCACATCCGTGGTGTACACGGGCGATAGGAACCCAAGGCAGTCTCAAGGATTCGCTGTTGAAATTTTTGACAGAGTGTGGGGTGATGAGGGATTTGGTGGAGTCACCAATAAAATTTCCTGCAACAACTTTAAAAATGTGTACACATATTGAATGTATGTATGTATGCTTCAAAATTTCTAAAGGATTCTTATGTTCTTACCTTGTGAAAGATTAACCTTTGCAAATAAGAAAACATATAATTCAGTGTAGATTAATCTTATATGATGCCATTTCCCTCTTGAGTACAGTAAAATTCTTGTCTTTAACCAATTTTCTTGTGAATGACAAGTGGCCAACAGACTGAAGTGACATTAACTCAATGACAAACATCCAACAGGTGTATCTATGCAGATACTTCCACGAACTTATGTTCTGGTTAAGATTGCGGGAATTCACATGTATCCCACTTACACTGAAACGACAGTGGCATAACAGCTATGATGAAATCTGCAAGAGATTATTTTTAACACATTAAGCCTACGACTCTGAATCCACTCGAGCAATAACACATTGTTTCCAAATTCATCGATTTTCATTGGGCGTATTAAGGGAAAAAATCTGGCTTTGTTTGCAAAGGAGCTATCTGAAAATTATGCAGTTAACATTTTTGAAAGCAATAAAAAAAAGATAATTCAAGACAGACCTCTGCACTTTGTACTACAAAGTCTTATAGACTATGCTATTTTTTATTCACATTCATTTCTTTTTTTGTTTAATCCTTAATTATTTGCACTAGTTTCTCAGCCATCCAGCCATCATGAACTCGTCCTTATGTAGATACTTCCTGCCAACTGTTTCACACATGGAGAATATTATTAGGAGCTATACTCTAAATTTAATACACAGCTACAACTGTTTTGCTTTCATTATGTGTGGTAATATCCATAAATAGATGCTTCGCTGTTGGCACTCACTACTTCTCTCTCCCCTCTTGCATTGCCTAATTATGGCTCTCCCTTGAATAATTTGGCAAATGTTTGTATAGCCTCTTCAATTAAAAATAAATAAAGCAGAAGAATGTTCTTTCTGTACTCTTCAGCTTTAAAAAAATAAATGTTATCCTTTAGATCTATTAAAGGAATCATTCCAAATCTTCTCTTTCCAATGTAATTTTTCTCAGGGCAAATTGAAAATGTGTGGTATCTAATCCAAATAAATATTATCCTTTCAACCCCCACACTTCCTATTGCATAAACTTCCCAAACAATTGTCTCATACAATTTTACGAAGAGTGCAAACTCAGAGCACGTGTTCACCCCCGTTTCCTGCAGTCTCTGGTGCCGCACTGGGCGCTGGGGTGCCTGCAAGTCCCCTCCCAGCTGTGACTCAGCTCTTTGGGACCAAGACCCCCTAGGACCCCTAAGGTCTGTGAGCCCAGGACAGACAGAGCTCAACCTCTTTCTAAGACAGTGTTAGAAAAATTGTCACTCACCCCCACCACACTTCAGTGCGTTCGGTTACACACAGGACAGTGGTGAATATTGAAGTGTTGTTCGACCCCAGTTAAATAGTTTTGAGGTTACATTATTTTTGACAGACTGGAGTTTTACTAATGTTTGACATAAGCAGAAGGCAACACAAAGAAAATGACCATCGAACGTTAAAAATGTTATTTCATACGGAACCTGGACATTAATAAGCTGTAGACTAACTGCCCTAACCTCTGTCGTAGGAAAAATAATGAGCAATAATACAGTTATTTACTTTGCACTGAAAGCAAAATTTTTTATGAATGTGTGAGAAAGCAGAAGAAAAAGTGGAATGCAAGAAAAGTTCTGTTTTTTTTTTTTTTTGAAGTAAATATTCTGGGCACATGTAACCTTTTGTTCAACTGTATACTCCTGTCTTGCGTGTTGAGGTGAGCGGCCGGGGTGGTACGCACAGAAGGGTCCAAGGTTCTCGGAATCTGACTCACAGGAGCAGAGGAGACTGTCCCCATGGAGTGTTTCCCTAATTCCATCAGCAAAGCGAATGTTCTGCTCTTCAGCGAAGCAGCTTTTACCCTGCACCACATTCAAAAGTTCGAAGGTGATTAATTTATTTTAGTAAATTGAGAATTCTTCTGGATTTTGGAAGGTGACGTTGTAAAGGAAGTGAGGTCCTATGATCATAAGGGGCAGCACACGTTGAGGCAGAGTGTGGAATGTTTACCTACCTCGTGGGCAAATTAACCGAGTCTCAGAGGATCAGAGCAGAAAATCCAGGAAGCCTAGCTCTCAGGACACAGTAGGGATCTGAAGAATTTCCCGGATTACGTGCAGGACCCTGGGATGGGGAAATCACGTTTCTACTGAACCACCAACTTCAAAAATAGTTGCATTTTATCAAAATAAATGAAAATGAGCCTATGAAACTATTGGCTAAGAAATGTAGCAGGGAAAGTAAGGATCAGAGAAGATAAGAACAAATAGAACTTTGTTATGTTATCTTTAAAATTATTATTTTTTTATCTCTGTGTTATATTTTGTCTAAACTCGCTAAGGTAAAAGATTCACCAAGTGTTAAGACCGAGATAATGGGTTGATAGCCGCTTGTTCTCAACTGCCGTTTTTGCTGTGTTGTATAAAAGACACCTTTGCATAATATGATTGTGACAGATGTCTTGAAAGTGTGCTTCTCAATGTGTTCACTGAATTTCAGTTGCTAAAATTGGAGGCAATTCAAATTTTAAGCTATGAATACATATTTCTAAGCAAAAATGCAAAGTATTATTTTTAGACCAAGGGGTTTTAGAAGTATGTAAACTGTAAAGAGAAAGCTTGGCACTTAGATCCAAGCGGAAGAGGCCTGCAGTCGGGAATGCGCAGGGGCTCCCGGGGAAGAAGACCTGGATGTCAGTCCCGTCTGTTCTTTGATTTCCTCTTAGGTTTAAAGACTTAGGAATAAAACACGTGTCTCGCTTAAGGCTGTCTGCATACAGTATGCACTCAGCTCTACACTAGTCGTTCTTCATGGCGATACCAGTTACCTAGATGCCATGGTGGCTCTTTCCATCGTTCCTGGGCAGTGAATCCAAGAGCAACCACATCAGTAAAAGTCAGAGCTCACCTGTATTAACACCCGTTGTCAAGCAGTGTCCCACATGCTGCACACGTGTCCGTTCATTTAATTCCCACACCAAATGCATGAGCTAGCCTATTACCAATTTATAGATGAGGAAAATGAGGCATGGAGAAATTGGTTATTTTCCCTGAAAAATTTGCTAGCAAACATCAGAGACAGAATTTGGATACAATAAGCTGGGCTCCAGAATTTGCATCTTTGCAACTACATTTCATCCACTCTGAACTTCGGGAGTCATCTAAAGCTGAATGAGATTTTTAAAATCAAATTTTAAATAGGTAATCTGTTGTAATCTAAAAAAAAATTATTTCTGTTAATGTAGTATTTGTTAGTACAATATTATTATTTTTAGCATTATTTGTTAGCATGACATTTGATGAAAAAAATAATTTTATTGTTTTGCTTTTACCAGTTTTCAAAATTGGAGGCCATAATACTTTTCCTATGATAACTTATAAGACATTTGCAAAAAAATAAATAGTAAAAAATTCATCACTGTGATAACAGTAGCATAGATGTTAGCCTTCATCCTCACCAATACATAAATTCAATTTTATACTGGCTATAGAAGGTAACTATGAAACAATCATTTTATTTCAATTTATGGATAAAAAAATAAATGAATGGCTGAGATACAAATACAGTGTCTATTTAGTGCCTGCAAGACTCCAAGAATCAGCCCTGACTCCTGGCTGGTCTCCTGTGCTCTCCTTCACATGCCTGCTGGTGCTTGAAAGAG
This sequence comes from Propithecus coquereli, assembly GCF_000956105.1. Taxonomy (NCBI): domain Eukaryota; kingdom Metazoa; phylum Chordata; class Mammalia; order Primates; family Indriidae; genus Propithecus; species Propithecus coquereli. Next base: position 701,605 of record NW_012149408.1, on the reverse strand, counting down.
AACTTGGGATGTGGTCCAGCTGAATCCTGCCAACTCATATCGCCGTGTTGTAAGGAGAGCTCTGATACACTTTGTCAATTTAAATGCAGTACAGGTTTTAAATAGAAGACATGAAGACTGTGTGACACACACTTGTCACTATGGAGAAAAGAGAATTGGAAAGAAGAGAAAGAGGAAATGGATGAAGAGAAGAAAGAGAAAAACTGATGCTTTTCCATGCCCTGCTGGCTGAACATCTTGCTCTTGACACTGGTGTGCCATCAGGCACTCGGAGGCTGGTGACAATAGCCGACTGTTGTTCTCAGTCTACTTCACTGAATGCAGCATTGATGATTTAAGGAGCCAGAGGGGATATTCTTTCCCATCCCAAAAACAACATTCAGAGTTTTCCTTCTGTGAATATTTTCATGAATGAATTTAAAATGCTTTTGTTTTAAGGAATAGAATGAACTATATTGTGTGGACAGTGAACAATTACTCATTATTTTCCTTGAATGAATCTTGAATTCTTCCTTGACTAAGACTGACCACATTTCACTTTTACCTGGAAGTTTCATTTCTTAGTCTCTGACTTTCAACACAAACCCTGTTTTTTAACCTTCTTTCCCCTTTGGGGAAAGTGATATTTTTTTTTATCCCTTTTGGACATTGATTTCCGTAGGTCTTTAGATTTACTTGCCACATTTGTGAAGGAGAACAATACTCTAAAATTTTATTGGAAGATACAATGGCTTCCAAAATAACACTCGTGTAATATTCTCATCAAGTAAAATAATAAATAGCTGGAGGCAGGAGGGAGAAGTAGTAGCTATTTTTCCAGCAGAAACCCAGGCTGTCATCTGAGCAGGCATCATGTGCTCCTATAACTCAAGGCATTCAAAAGATTCCAGAAATTATTTTTTAAAAAAATCGTTCTGTTGCTGCGGCGATTGCTTTGGGGGTCTTCTTCAAGAATTCCTTACCTAGGCCGATGTCTGAAAGGGTCTTCCCAACATCTTCATTTAGAATTCTTAAGGTTTCATGCCTTAGGTTTAAGTCTGTTATCCATCTTGAATTGATTTTTGTGAGAAGTGAGAGGTGGGGGTCTAGTTTCAGTCTTCTGCATGTAGCTATCCAGTTTTCCCAGCACCATTTATTGAAAAGAGATTCTTTTCCCCAGTGTATGTTTTTGTCAGCTTTGTCAAAGATTAGATTACCATATGCAGATGGTTTCATCTCTGGATTCTCAGTCCTGTTCCAGAGGTCAATGTCTCTATTTTTGTGCCAGTACCAAGCTGTTTTAGTCACTACAGCCTGGTAGTACAGCTTAAAGTCTGGTAAACTGATACTTCCCAGTTTGTTCTTTTTACTTAAGATTACTTTGGCTATACGAGGTCTTTTCTGGTTCCATACAAAGCGTAGAATTATTTTTTCCAGATCTGTGAAGAATGATAATGGGATTTTGATAGGGATTGCATTCATTCTGTAGATGACTTTAGGTAGTATGGACATTTTAACGATATTGATTCTACCAATCCATGAGCAAGGTAGGTTTTTCCATCTGTTTACATCTTCTACAATTTCTTTTTTTAGTGTTTCGTAGTTCTCCCTATATAAGTCTCTTACATCTTTCATTAAATATATTCCTAGATATTTAATTTTCTTTGAGGCTATTGTAAAAGGAATTGCGTTTTTGATTTGATCTTCTGCTTGACTGTTGTTGGCATATATGAATGCCTCAGATTTGTGTGTATTGATTTTGTAGCCTGAGACGTTGCTGAATTCATTTATCAGTTCTAGGAGTCTCTTAGATGAGTCTTTGGGGTTTTCTAGATATAATATCATATCATCGGCAAAGAGCGAGAGTTTGATCTCGTCTGTCCCCATTTGGACACCCTTAATACCCCTCTCTTGCCTAATTGCTATGGCGAGGATTTCGAGCACTTCAAATTGGTATTAACTAATCAACACATAAATGCACATGTAAGAATAACATCTATTGGATGTCGGGTGGGGGGGGGGGGGCGGGGGGAGGGGAGAGGAGGGAGGAGGGGACTGGTATTTGTATACACAAGGAGTGCAATGCGCACCACCCGAAGGATGGACATATTTGAAACTCAGACTTGGGGGGGAGGATCAAGGGCAACATACGTAACCTAAACATCTGTACCCCCATAATATGCTGAAATAAAAGAAAAAAATCGTTCTGGAACTTTTATTGAAAAACCTTATTTCCATTAGAGCTTCCCAGATTGCTTCTTTTTTCAGGCAAAAGTCAATATTTAAGAATAATTTTGAAGATAACATGTACTTACTGTGTCCCTAATCCAAGTAGTTGTTATTTCTAGAACCTAAATGTGACATAGATATATAATACAGTCATTGTAGCTAAGAAATTTGTAAAACGGACACCATGATTAAGATTTCTATAAGACCAAAGTTCCCAAGGAATTCATCAGCTCGTACTTTTTGGAGTGTAATTTTGTTAATGGACTTGACAGTCTAGTCAATGAGGCTCAGTGTGGGGCAATGTGCCCACCCACGAACAGGACACTTGGAAATGTTTGGAGACATTTTTGTTTGTCACAACTGAAGGAGTTCCACTGGTACTGAGTGGGTAAAGAGCAAGAATGCTTGCAAGGAGCCAGACAGGCCCCACGACAGAGAATTATTTGGCCCCAAATGCCAATAGTGCTGATGCTGAGAAACTGGACTGGGGCCTTCCGTTCCTCTGGATATGGCTCCCTGATGCTCTGCCTGTTAGTTCTCTGGTGTTTAGCTGGCACTCTTCAGTGCTGCATGATCTAAAACTACCCAATCTTATATTTTGGGAAGCAAGCCCTTTGAGATGATCTGGATTCTTCCTCTAAATTATACATATTGAATGAGTAACAGAAGAGTAGTTCTAGAAGGCCTTTGATTGCTTTAATTGGTCAACACCATGCAGCAAATCTGCCATGCCCTGTTTGTGTTTGCACTCCTGAGATGTCCTCAAAAAGACCTTTAAGGTAAGATGTGCTTCCCACTTCCTGGTGCAGACCTTCCACTTCCTGACACAGACCTCCCACTTCCTGGTGCAGACCTCCTACTTCCTGGCACGATAACTCCCACTTCCTGGTGCAGACCTCCCACTTCCTGCGGGCATACCTCTGGAAATGGCTAGTGACAGAGGGGAACATTGTAGACATTCAGCTGAGCCCAGGCCCCACATGCTGTGGCCCACAGACCTGTGGAAATCTTACTTTGCAACCCACAGTCTCTGATTCAGTTCTCACGTTTGTAAGAAGTACATGCTGTTTTAGATTGCTCTGTAGTTTAAAAAAAACAAAGATAAAAAGCAGTCTCTACCACCCAGCCTAAACTGGGTTTTTTGGATGTGTTCCCTGCCCCCGCGTTGGGAGCACCCTTTGGCCACGCACAGGCAGTTTTAACGGAATCATGTCTCCACTCTTACTATTTCCCATTGGGTTATATTTAGAAAAACTATTCTTCTGATATTCACTTTGAAGAAGTCTCTTCTTTGAAATTTTATCCCTCCTCGGAGAGATTTATACGTTCTTGGCCTTAATGACGAGATTCCCCAGCGAGCCCGTCTGCACTTTATGCTCAGAGAGAATCATATTTGCCACATTTACTTTAAATGATGAATCTCCACGTGTATAGCTCCCAAAGACTTAAAGCAATATATAGGCTTCACAGAAATCACATAAAGAAAACTAATGAAGGAAAGAGCAATCTGGATGTACTCGATAATCAATAATCTTTATTTTAGGACCTGATCAAAATCACAAAGGATGGAACTACTTAGGTAAACATAAACTGTTATATGGATCTCCCAGTGGAATGTTGGTTTCCCTGGTATATAAACAAAAATTGCAGGAGCTGTGCTGAAAGAACTGAATTGTTTGTCAAAAGGCAGATTCAAGAAAAAAATGAAAAGTGCTGGAGCCCATTGAACTGTTTCTAGCGTGAACATTTCTCTTAGCTCCTGGCTAACCTCTTCATTTCTAGTTGCTGTGAAATACTTTTAAAGGACCAGAAACCATGTGGCCCATTCTTCTTGGGCAGTTACCTAAATTCCTAAATTGAGAATTTCAGGATGTGAATCACATTCAGAATATAAGCTTTTTATTTGGGTTCATAAAATTGTAGAAAAAAGTACCATATGCTGCATGAAATTTTCTAAACCTAAAAACCTTCATGCATAGAGTCGGTCAAAGGTGTCATACTTTTCTGGTGACAGGTGTGGATGGGCTCAGCTATTTTGTGGTCAAGTTGGAAATATATTTTAAAAAGAAAAATATAAGTATTTTAGTTTCCAGCAATTCATATTTTGGTATCTATCACACGACCAAGTTGTACACGTGCAAGAAGTGTTTGCAGGAGAATGGCTTCTGAAGCTAGAATGGTTCAATAAACTATTTTGCAAGGGCAGAATCTAGGAACGATCTTTAATTCATAGATTTCACTTACCTTTGATGTCCAGTTCATCAGCCAATACTTTAAAAAATGCAGTTAAGAAAATGAAAAGAAAACTGAAAAATACTATTTAGTGGCTTTAAAAATATAAGACAAAACTATGTTGCAAAGTGAAATAATCTTCAAGGTAACCTCTTAAATGAAAAAAAGCACAAAATTTTATTGATTTTATAAAATTATAATTATCGAGTTAAAAAGAGATCTATGTCTTTGTATCAGTACATATATTTTATATAAATGCATGAAGAAGTCTGTAAATCAACCTCACAACCAGCATCATGGCTTCTCCTGAGAGCGATGCTGAGGGACATCAGGAGCCTGTCGCGGAGGATGCAGTTGAGCAGGGACGTGTGTGATGAGGAGGGAGCGGCTCTCTGGGTAAAGACAACAGACAGAATAAGGGCCACCGGCTGCGAGGTGGAAAACTAAGAAGTCAGCCAGGGTGAGGATGTGGCTAAGGGAACCAAGAGAGTGAGGGAGGACAGTCAGAGGTGGCTTGGGACCAGCTCGTTGGCAGGCAGCACTGTCTGAAGAGTCTGGATTCCATGACGAGCAGAAGGACAAGCTGCTGGAGAGTTCTAAGCATATGTGATTGAGAAACATGATTTGATTTGTATTTTGAAGAGTTTGCTCTATGGGGTGACTAAAGGTCAGGGCCTGGAGGTGGCAGCCAGGGGTCAGCTCCGGGCAGGGAATTCAGACGGTGAGCAAGGCGATGAGCCCTGGGGAGGGAGGGCAGAGCTCCACAGCAGAGAGACATTCTGAGGCAAGGAGGAGGGAGGAACAGGGAAATCCAAGACTTCTGCCTGAGCATCTGGGTAAACGGTGGTGGCGCATTTACGGAGGGGGAGGAGGTGGGGAAGGGCGGTGCCCACACTGGGGTCTTGCTGGCACCGTGCACTCAGGCTGCTGGTACTTAGGCAGGTATACAAGTCGGGAACCCATGAGAGGAACTAAGTTCGGCAGAACACATTTTATCATCACTGGAATAATTAGAAATAAAGTTAAATTTTTTTAGAAACATAAAATAAGAGACAACATTAAAATTATTACTTGAAGTACAAGATCTACCTGAAGGTTTTATGCATTTGTTTGTTTTTCTGGTATGGTTATTTGGATCTCAAAACACACTAAATATCTCCTGGCTATCTGTGAAAAATGACCGTGCTTTCTTTGCGGAGGTCACTAGCAAATTTTATGTATGGTCACAACTGGAACCATTGCATTTTTAAAATAAATGAAGAGGAAAACAGCGGTGGGATGTAGAAAAGAAGAGCTTCTTGCTGAAAGCTCTGCAGATCTCAAACAAAATATTATTAATGAGTTACCGGGTGCTTCAGGAATAACAAAAGTAGTAGTAGACAAATTGGATACAGAAAATGAGGTAAATTATGTTTTAATTATCTGCAGAGGTTACTGTGGGTCTGTGCCAGAACCAAACGTATAATAATCCTTTTTGTAAAATAAGCCCAATATTTCACTGGGGTTTAATCACAATTGCATATAAAAAGTGATTTGCCAAAGAGCAATAAAGTTATATTAAGCACAATGATTTTCAATATTATTAATGGTAAAAAACAAATGCCTACAAAAGAAAAATAATCTTACAGTGCAGACATGTATTTCTGATATCTTTTCTACTGAAATCTTTATCTTGGAAGAATTCTCATTTTCTGAAACTCTTCTCCATACTTTTAAGTTAGGAAAAGGCCAATGTTGCTAGAAGAAAGATTTAAAATTAGAAAAGCAGTGTAGCTTCATGCTTGTTTGTTGGTTTGTGATTTTTTTCTTTTAATTTGAGATGCTATTTGTGATTTGATTTAAAGCTGGGACGGCCCATGAATATACGGGGAGATCATTTATCCAGGCATTTATACAGTGAAAACATCCAAACAGTGTAATAATTCTGAAATGGTGATTGGTCATTTAGCAAAGCAATGCCATTGAGACAGTTGAGGAAAAGCTCTCTCCTGGTGTAAGTCACTCATGATCGTGAGATCCGCGGTCTGTGGATGCAAGCTGGTGGCCAGCCCGTGGCGTGGACGCAGAATGAGTGTTGAGGAGGGAAAGAATGGGTCAAAACAACCCCCTGAGGCCATTTCTTGCTGTAAAATTCATATAAATTTAATGGAGCAAGGGTCATTTGTTTCAGAGCACAAGATGACCCAAATGAAAAGGAAATCAGGAAGGGGAGCTCTAGCCAGAGTGACCTGTGACTCTGATGCATCTTGCCAAAGGCACGTCTGCCTGGCCCGTCCTCTCCTTCCCTTCCTTCGGATGTGGCTTCAGTGAATCCTAAGAATAGGCACGTTGGACACGCCCATCTTCGAACAACAAGAATTTCCTCTTTAAGAAAATTAGCACGAGTGGATGTTGGAATTTTAACTTTCTGTGTAGAAAGGACTAAATAAGTTGCATTTGTTTTATTTATAGCACCAGAAAGAATCTATTTATTTCTTATGTATTTCAAATTAACCTGGAGTTTTTTGACTGACACAAAATAAAGTTGCATCTTTAATATATCGACATCAAATAAGATTTTATGAGATATGAATTTTAGAAGCTTATTTATTTCTTTCAATCTACTTTATGTCTTCTGTTGTATAAAAGTTTATGAGCCAAAATATTTTCTAAATAATTTTGCTCTATTGGATTCAAAATATATGAATCTGCAAAACTCAGTTCACATCAGCTCAGATCCCAAACATCACTAGTAAACTATTTTCTCACATACTAACCAAGTCATGGTATTGGTTTCTGCGATCTGAAAGCTGTGAAATTCATCCACATTTCCTTGAAAGTACCAAAAAAAAAAAAATCACCAGTTTCAGCACACAAACAAACACACATCTGTTTCACCATGCAAGTGCACAGTGACTTGTAAGAGATTATTTGCTAATTGCTGTTACTTGTAGTATTATACGTGGACCAATAGTGGGGGCTCATATCCAGTTGATCTTAACTCACCAAGAACACAGCAAAGCAGCTGAAACACGGAAGAAATAAGTCCAGAGATTTACACATCCCGGGATACACAGAGACATTTTAGTCTTTGAGGTGCCGGTAAAATTATAGAGTATCCGATAACAGCTCTACCTGGTGCTTTCTTTGACTGATGAGAACCAAGAAAGAGAAAGACAGAAAGATTAAGAAGCCCTTAAAATTCATATGACTAAATAAAACCGTCTTTATTTACTAACACCGCAGACTGTCACCATCATCGCCGGCAGCTGGAGTGAGTCACAGACACGGTGACGCGTGCGTGCCGCCATGGCACGGGGGAGCGAGTGTCTGGTAGTGAAAACGAGCCAGGATTTTTAAATGAAATTGATTAACGGAGGAAATACAGCAGATAAATGAAGGCCTCCCTATTCCTGGAGGCTGGTCCTCCAGCAAACGCATCAGAGGCTGGCGGTGGTTTGCCTCCCCTCGCGAGGTGCCTTTCGTGCCTCAGCCTCTCTCTGTTTTTATTGCAACTTCAAATCCAAAGTCACTTACAATTTTGCGCTGCATGAGGGAAAGGTCTTAGGACACGTATATGTGATGGCCACATATTTTCCTAGAAATAAATGAAGAACCTTTGCTCTATGGGAGCACATCATGTGCAAACAATGTCCCTGTCTTCTCAAATGCAGTCCTTACCTCTGCCATGTCCTTGGCATAAGGCCTGGAAACTTTTATCCAACATAATAAAATGAAATAGTGTTTATTCAATTGGAAAAGTTTAGGTTGTAGGAATAATTAAGTAGAGTTATACTGAACCTGCGTTTTGCTGTCAACGTCTGCTGTAACATCACTGGCCTCCCCGACTGCAGCACAGCAGGAAGAGCCCTGGTGCTCGTCTGGGCTCCTGTTAGACAGCAGTGACCGGAAAGAGAAGAGAAGGAAGGAAGGAAGGAAGGAGGAAGGGAGGAGGGAGGGAAGGAAGGAAGGAGGGAGGGAGGGAAGGAAGGGAGGAAGGAAGGAGGAAAGGAAGGGAGGGAGAGAGGGAAGGAGGAAGAAAGGGAGGAAGAAGGGAGGAAGGGAGAAGGGAGGGAAGGAATGAAGGAAGGAGGGAGGGAGAGAGGGAAGGAGGAAGGAAGGAAAGAAGGAAGGAGGAAGGAAGAGGGAGGGAAGGAAGGAAGGAGGGAGGGAGGGAAAGAAGGGAGGAAGGAGGGAGGAAAGGGAGGGAGAGAGGGAAGCAGGAAGGAAGGAAGGAGGAAGGGAGGAGGGAGGGAAGGAAGGAAGGGAGGAAGGAAGGAAGAAGGAAGGGAAGAAGAAGGGAAGGAGGAAGGAAGGAGGGAAGGAAAGGAGGGAGGGAGGGAAGGAAAAGAGGGAGGGAGGGAAGACTTAAGGGCAATTTAGTTTCTGTTGTTACAAAGCAATGTTCAGCGTTGAGCATGCGTTTCAGTTTGAATGGGGTAATGGCGTGCTTCTTCTGAGCGCTCTCTGAGAATGAGGAGGGCTCTATGTGCTACTGAAAATGAATCAGCGTCACACTTGAGGAATATCTGACATCATAACTGAAAATCACGATTTACGAAACATTTTATAAGATAAGACAAATTGTTGACTTTTTATAAAAATATACTGCTAGTGAGGTCTCCCTTTGTGCTCAAAGACAGACTTAATTATTTTTTTTCATTCGGTATATACATAATGTTTACGAAAAAAAATTATTGACTTCCATGACATGCCAGCTCTCTTTTTAAGGCCAAATTGCCCTGAGCAGAATGAGAGGTCACCAGCGTTCCATTCAGCTAGCTCTGCAGATGGACGGGTCCTGCCCGAGACAGTCCACGCTGAGTTACAAATGAAATGATGGTTCTGGAAAGTTGTAATACTTCCCTGATTCCCAAATGCCTCTGGGATATTCACACTTATCTTTCCTGTCTTTTGAAAGATGTAGGACCTTTGCCCTGACCATGATCTGATATGAATTGTGAATCAGGGGCCGGCTCAGGGTTGCATTTCAAATCTCAGAAGAGCAGGTTTACCTGCACTCGGGGCAGCTGCTGGAGAGAAAGAGGCTTGGGCTAAGGACAGAGTGAGTGGGCAGTGCTCTTCTTGTCCAGACGGGCTTTATAACACACTATCATATCATCAATAGACAAAAATGCACATAGAAATGTGAGTCAATTTAAAAATTTGTAAAGAAACAAATTAAATTTTAGTGTTTTAGTGGGACAATAACCTGTTCAAAAAAAGAATAAGCTTTCTTTTCATTGGACACCTAAGAAGTTTTTGCAGAGAAAGAAATGCATTAAGATAGAAGAATACAAGCAAGAAAAAAAAGAACAAACTGTCTCCCCTGATGCATACTTCAATGCCTATATTTGGCGATCATTCAGATCACAAATACAGCATTGCCATTCCAAAACAGCTTATTAGGGGGATGTGTAAAGCTCTGGGGCTCTGTGCCGTTCCCTTTATTTTTTCTTTGTTGCATGTAATTCTGATTTAGGATAAGATCCACTGCTGCATCTACATCTGTGAAAGCAGCTTGGTGGAGAAGCCCACAGAGATGTTTGTGGTTTGCTGGAGCTTAGAAATCAACAGAAAATTAAGACCAAGTGTTGAATGCGTGCCTGGAAATCTTTTTATAGATGAGCTCTAGGAATGTACATTCACTGAAGCATGCCCTTTGAAAACCCTGTTCGCTTATATGTTTTCCAGAACTATTGATGTACAACCCTCTTATAATAAGACTAGCTCTTGGGTACATACCATTAACATATGGTCAATGTAAATGACACAACTGCACAAACATGTTAACATACCTCAGAGCAGGCATTCCCTTCATGTGGGTAGAGTTAGCTATTTGAACAGGAAAGCCCCCTAAGATGAAGGGGAGAATGCCTACAGCTTCCAAGAGAAGAACACTTTGATCCACCCAGAGGTATAGTTTGAAGAGGGTTGTCATTGAATTCCCATCTCCTCCATCCAGGTGTTACACATGCTCCCCCCTCTCCCATGTCGAGGACAAAAGTTAGTCTTTCTGGCCTTCCCCCGCTAAAAGCAAGCACATAAACACAGCGGTGTCCTCAAAACCAATTAATTACAATACCACCTTTTGTGTATATGGGGCTTTAGCAATATCCAAATGATATTCAACACATGGTCGCACCTAATTCTGACAACAAACATCAGATGGGGTGTGATTGTTATTTTGCGGATGAGACCGCCGAGCCTCAGAGATCCTGGGACTTGCCAAAGTCAGATGCACAATTAAAACTCAGATTTTCCAACTTCGTAACCACCATTCTCTTCATTATTTAATGGAACCCTATCCAGAATTTATTTTACCATGTAGTTATGTGGAGGTTGCTGAATAGCATGAATGATGGCGTAGGTTGTTTCTTCACGAGGATAAGGAACCAGGTAAACATTTCTAAACATGGAAGTTTGAGTGTCACATAAGTGAGTTATTTCTGTTATAACTTTGAGACACTGCCCTTTTCAATTAGACGATTGCTGTTTACACATGGCAAATCCAGGTATTTTCCAGTAAAACAAACAGTCATGGTCTTCCCGCATCTTCTTGTTTGAACCTCTTCAAAAGTAATGTAAAGATTAGGCTAATATTAAAACCAAACTGGCACCACAGAAATAAAACTGTGCAAAATATGGGCCCCATCAATGCCTTCCTCCAAACTGCTTAAGTTTAAATGGATTTCATTCTGAATTCAGGGTTGCATGTGTGAATATCATCATTTTACTCTTATGAAGAAATTCTAACAATCTTTTTTTTCAGAGATAAAGTATGTAATTTCTCATATAAAAGTGTTTGTCTTTAGAAAAAATATTCTTTTATTGTTCAGTGATATCTCATTTGAAGACTTTTTAGCTCCATTACGGGGAAAAAACCCTACAAACCTTTATCTGGCAATTGTGAAATAATGTCAGTAAAATTTTTAAAACTTATACCTAGATTATCAAGAAGCAAGACAGGAAATATAAACATAACTCATTGAATGATCTCAGTCAGCCATTTCTGATCTGTCTTGATATTTCTGTAACCTGGATGACTTGCTGCACTGGAATTTTTCTCCATAACAGTAGAATTGCATGTGTGTACATTTTATTTTAAATTCTGGATTTGAATAGATCAACTACAGTTCAAGTATATTTTCTAAACAAATGAAAGTCACTTAGTGTACATTTGCTTTACTAAAAATTCTACTGGGGTACTAAAAATGTAAGGCTTTTGATTAAGTAATATTGCAGTACTGAAATTTCTGACATTGGCTACCGAGATTTGATGTGGCCAATCTTGGTAACCTCGCATAGGTGATATGAGAAAGTACATTAGAATAGTGTAACCCATCAGAGAAACCATGTAATAGAAAAAAAATTATTATGCAGAAAAAGAACTAAAGGTACTAAATTTCTATTTTTTTTGAAAAAGAAACAGCTTGAGACAATTGATTCCAATCCCTTTTTTTCATTTTAAATATGTGTCCAGCAAGCCGTGGAAGTTTGTTGCCCCGCACAGGTCCAGTGGCGACTGCGGACTGGACTCTGGGCCCGCGATTTCTGATCTCGTCTTTCTACTCCACAGCTATGTGTGCGCTGAAATGCACATTCCACATTTTATGCACCCCGACCTGAAAGTTCCATCCAATGCTAGATAATTTTTTTATTTTACTACAAGAACCCCAGGAAGTTCGCGAAAAAAAAAAAAAAGTTTTACTTTGTGCTCTCTTTCATGTTTACCCTTTTCTTCTTTTCTCTCTCAAAGGACTATGAAGGAATAAAGCATAAAATGAAACCAAAACAAAAAGTCAAACCTAATGAAAAAGAAAAGGTCCTCAATAAAACATGCGGTGTGATGTTCAGAGGAAAGCACCCTAGCTGGGAATTTGACGCTGACGTCTGTCCGCGGGACCCATCTCACGTGTGTGTTTTGGAGTCCTCGGAGCACAAGGACTGTCCTGGTGCCCTCAGTCCCTTTGCAGAGGATGACTGGCCTGCCCAGAAGAGGGTATGCTGACTGGCATGCTCGTGTCCCAGATGCCCTGGGACTCCCGTCTCCACAGGGCTGACATGCCACGGCATGGTTCCAGCAGCACCTTCTTCTTCGTAGTTTCTTTAGTGCCTGTGTTAGCCACACTTCCCTTCTCCTCGCCTCTCGCAGCACAAACACGCCCCACAGGCCGCCTTTGGGACGCTCTCCACTCCCAGGGATTATCTTCCTTTGCTACTCTTGTGTATTGTAGATTTCCTGAGGACAAGGTCTACATCCCTTCGTAGGGATGATTCGCACCCAGTGCTTATGGGCAAGCTTGAAGTATGCAAGTGTTAAATCCGTGTAGAAGGAAGGAATAAAGAATGTTTCTAAGACATAATTCCCCATAGTATTCTGAATTATTAAAAGTGGCAACATTGCATATAAAGGGACCTGATTTCTGGAAAGTCTATTGATAAAAACAATATAAAAAATGCAGGTAAGAGGACATTATCATCTACCTTAGACAATTAGTTAAACCCTGTCAGGACAAAAGACCACGTTGGAACAATGGATATTTTATATTACAAAAGTGCTCTCCTTTTTGTTGTTGTTGGTAGGGATGAAAAAAAAAAATTGGCAATGCTAAGATGATTGTTTGATTTGGCACAGAAAGCTTTCTCATTGTGTCAAAATAAAGCATTATTGTCCAGGATGTTTTCTTATCTCGATGTTCAGGGATTGACTTTGAATGTTTTAAGTGGCGTTATATTACCATTTCATTTCTTAATTTACTGAGTTACCTGATTTACCCACTATAAGAACAATAGGGAGATTTTCATCGCCAAATGAGAATGTGATTTACGTTGGCAAGGGAAAACAAAATAGCTATCGAATGCGAGAGAAAGGGGTGGGCGTGGGCATTTTTATTATTATGTTTCAAAATCTTTTTGGTAGAGATGGCTGCTGACCAGTATAAAGTGACCACAGGCTATGAAAATTGTCTACGTTCCTATAAATAAGCCGTCACAGGAAGTTGTCCCTTAACGTGTATGGCCAGAAGGGCACCTGGCAGCTCATGTGTTCAGGTTTCAGCGGAATCGCTCACCTGGCTCTCGGCGGGGCGGTTTCCCCTCTCCCAGCCCACCCGCCTCCTCTTTGGCAAACGATCGCTGCTCTGGGTGCTGCTGGGTTGCACGGGTGCTGTCAGGCTCTGGGATGGGTGCACGGGTGCCCGTGAGTGGACACAACTACTGACTTGCCCCATAAGCAAAATGTCACTCCTATGGCCTCCTTTCCAGAAGTCTATACTTTGAAATTAACACCCTTCTACAGAGTCTGTGGGTTAAGAGGACATTTCAAGAGAATGAAAATACAACATACCAACATTCATGAGATGCAGCCGCAGTGATGCTGAGAGCATGGTAGAAAACACGAACTGCTTATTTAGAAAAGCAGAAAGGTCTTCTCTGAGGCCTCTTGGCATCTGTGCAGTACCACGGTGTTGCTGGCTGAACCGTGGCCCCCAGGAAGACATGCTGAAGTCCTAACACCTGGTACCTGTGGATGTGGCCTTACTGGGGAAAAAGGTCTTAGTAGTGTAGTCGAGTTAAGAACAAGTCTCCCCAGAGTAGGGCAAACCCTGACCCAGTGACCAGTGTCGTATAGGAAGAGGGAGTTTTGACACAGACGTACAGGAAGAAGGCCCGGCAGTGACAGATGCAGAGATTAGAGCATTGCTGTCATCAGTCAAGGGACGCCAGCGGTGGCCGTCAAGCACCAGGGCTAGGAGAGGAAATAAAGAGAGACTGTGGACCTCCGGAACCCTGATTTCAGATTTGTGGTCTCCAGACTTGTGAGAGAATAACTCTCTGTTGTCTTAGGTGCGTTTTTACGGCAGTCCTCGGGAACTAACACACGCGGACGTAACTTTTGAAGGAGTATCGGTTCGTCTCTACCCCACTTGCCTGACATGTCTCAAGAATCAAGTCAGGTCATCATCGAGCACAAACGTCTCACTTTCCCAGGTGCTGCGATTCCAGACTTTAGGTGTCCACAGCTCCCCCACTGCCGATCTGCTGAATGTTTTGCAGTGTCACTCCCGAGGAAGACGACATAACCACATCCAGTAAGGTGTGGAAGGACACGTCCAAACACGGGAACGGCTCCTTTTATGACTGTGATGGCAGCAACCATGCGAAGAGCTTCCTGGTCATTCTCAACTTCTCTATGAGGCTGTTTTCTCGACCCTGTTATCTTCCACCTGCCTGTGTGGTTCATGGCCTTTGGTTGCTTAGAATTACCCAGTAGCCCGTGCAAAGTGACCAGGGCAATGAAGCCGGACTTTGGAACTCTCCTTACAGGGCACTGTCTTCTTATTTCCAGCAATTCTTGTGATCTTAGCTCTGCTCTGCCTGTCGTCTCAACTTGATGCCGTATCAGTCCTGCTCTGATAAATCAAGTCCGTCAAAGTAGGAATGTTCAGCAGTACCACTTTGTAGGGTTATTTGCAGTGTAACAAGAGGAAAGACTTTAGCTACAGGCATAGGTCAGGAGTCCCATCACAGTGAAGTGTATGGTGGGGGCGGCTGTTGGGGAGTGAGGTGAACGGGTGAGTTGCTTTCAGCCATAAGTCAGCTCTCTCCATGCCTCTGCCCCTCACTCACGGACCAGTTCTTGTGCAGTTTTTGCCCTCAGGCTACCCTGGTCTGCATTACTTCATGAGCGATATATGAAGAGCTATCTTACCATCAACTAGAGAACAGAATAAGTCTTTAGAAATTAGAAAAGTTATTCCTCTTCCCATTTATGCATTTTTATACCAGGGCTGCTGGAGGAGAGGCCAATAGGACCAGCTAGTGTTGGCTGATAGGCTGGTCTTATTGAATCAAGCCTGTCTCCGTCCAAGAATTTCCATACATAATTGACCCTCAAGGTAGTCTACATTTTTTTCCTCAAGAGGTCACTTTCGCAAGTCAAAAAATGGCACAGAGTGCATAGCTAACCCTACTCATGGCTGAAATAAGTCCTTTAAAACTTGGAGAGCCACGTTTCTAGGCCTGACTTTGGACATACACATTTATGAGAATTTTCATTATGTTCAAATCAAATTCATAGGACACAGTTTTACTCTTTGGGACTAAAACTATCCCCTTGAAGTGCATTGAGATTCCTGAGCTACACATTGAATGAACCAACAATCACTTGTTTTACAGACTGCCTGGGATGGGTTCCTTTTTGTTTTCTTGCATGGAGGTAAGTTCAACCGATTGCAAACAGCTCTTACATTGATTTAGTCTACTGAGAGATGGAACATTTATAGATAAAGCACTTTCTCACTTTTTATAAAAATGATGAGTTATCAACATTTTGCTTGAAGGCACAAGATACAGCCCCATCTTCATTCAAATCCATTAAATATGCCAGAGCCTCAGCTGTCAATAGCAATGTGCAGGAAATTTAATTTCCAGAGTCAATATAGAGCCGGCTGCATTAAGCATAAGGTAATTCTGGCACGTTATTAATTTGAATGGCCATGTAAGGCATTGTCTAGACAAGATATAAGCCCAAGTTTTCATAGGCAATCTGTACATAAAATGAAGTGTGCCAAGGTTGTAAAGAATGCTAATAACACTGATCTGGCTTATTAACCGATATTGATTGCTTTTACTCTGATACGGTCCAGAAACCTCAGAGGTGAAATGTTGAGATGTTCGGCACTAGCACTGTTGTTCCAACAAAACAGTAAATATTCCAAAGCAGTAGCAAGTGCAAGGTATGAAGGGTTTTTTTGTTTTTTTTTGGTTTGGTTTTATTTTTTAAAGATAACAACTGAATTTGCAATTCTCAAATATTAACAGAATGATTATGGATTCATGTATGCTGGAAATATTACCGTTATTAGTATTACCTGCAGCTGACAACACTCACTGTTCACGCTGTTTTTGATTAATTATTGCACATTCCCAGTGCTGCCCGGAGACTATACTTTCAGATGATCGGCTAAGTCCTCTCCTGCTCTGCCTTATGCAGCATTAGTCACTGATGTCAACTACGGGCCTTCCAGTTGGGTGTGATTTACCAGTTGAAGATGGAAAACTTCCCGCTGAACCATCCAACACAGGTTTGCAGGGAATGTCACGGGGAGTCCCCAAGAAACAAGGTTCAAAACATTGAATAGCTTGTCTGTGCTAAAGTCAGAGGACAGTCATTTTTGCGAGTTAATGTGCAAAGTGTGCCCCGTGTTAACACTGACAGAAAGCAGCACGGGCCCAGCCCATCAGCAGTGTTTGAAACCACTCTGGTGACCAGCAGATGTAGGAGACAGACAGACCTGGGTTAACATCCTGACCCTAGCACTTACGAGGCATGTGACTGTCAGCAAGACATTTCATGTTTGTGAGACTCAGTTTCCTCTGGTTAAATGAAGAATAGCAACTGATTTAAATTAGGCAGGGTCTAACTAGTAAACAAAACCACTCTAGGTATTTCAAACAGAGGGAAAAGAAAGCAGGCAATTTCTTACACAGGTGATGAAAGAACTGAAGAACCACACAGGGGATGGAGAGGCAGCCCAGGAGCGGCAGGGCCGGAAGCTCCCGCAGCCCTGGCTGGAGGGCGCAGGGAGGGGCTGTGAGCCGAGGGTGGAGCTGCCACCATGGCGGGGCTGCCGGAGCCAGGGGTGACCCGGCAGGACACGACCACGGTCAGAAAAGCACCTTGAAGCAGAGAGGGAGGAGAGAAATACTCTAGCTTCTCCCCTCCTCCCTTCCGCCCGTGTCCAGGGCAGGAAAGCCAGAGGCACAGGAAGCCTGGGAAGGGAGCCCCTGGGCTGTAGAGTCGGGGACAGGCTGGGAGTGGACCTGGGGGAAAGAGGCAGAGCGGGGAGAATGAATATCCGGGTTCAGTGGAGTAGCTTATTTCCTTTCTCGTAATTACCAACACAAAAACTCTCTAACCTTCTTCATCTTCTGTCAAAATAATTGGAAGAGCCAGATTTTATCAGAACAGAGTTCAGCTTAGGGATGAGCAAGGTACTCTCCGGCGGCGGTCAGATCTGCGTGCAGGGTGGGGAGGTTCCGCAGGTGTTCCGGAGGCCTCGGAGAATAACACAACGTGAGAAACAGTGGAAGATAAAGATCCCTCTCGTAACCTTTGATAACTGAATCAGGACACCACTGCCTCGGGACAAGAGAGACGTGGGAACAGGACTCCACGCCAGCTGTCTTAATATGGGAGTTCCATGCCTGAGAAATTAAGATGCCTTAGGCTGCAGAACATCTTCTTTCACAATTACAACTCTATCAGTTTATATTTTCGCACTTACAAGCAGCTTGGTGTCCTGTAAGTAAGCCTGCCTGCACTGGCCATTAGAAGGTCTGAATTCTGGTTAAGGATTCACCACCAAGCAGAAGCCTAAATTTAGATAAGTCCAGCCAGTCCAGATAAGACTCAGTTTCCCATTTTGTAGCAGGTGATCTTCTTATGATAAGCAAATGAACAGTAGAATATTAAAACCACACAGTCTTTTATTAATATGAAGTAATAATTCTTTATGGAAAATGCAAAGTTTTTGAATATGAATAAATTCAACAGACTTCTGTCAAGTATATAATTCTATACCAAGGAACTTTCTAGGTATTCGGAAACCAAAAGAAAATAAAGAACTGCCTTCTACTCTAGTGGAAAGAACACTCAGGCAAATAATTACTTTACAATGTAGTAGATGCTGTCCTTTTTAAATATTACTAAGAGAACTGTCCTTGTCATATAAATATTCTACATATGCAAAGGATAAATCACTCAGCCCAAAACACAGCTATAAATATGACTCACACCGAATTTGCTGCTGTTGTCTAGAGCAATGTGTCTATGTGCCTCTCCACAGCTGTAATAGATGGAATTCATGTTTTGGATTCGTACCTTCATCAGAAACTGAATATAAACCTAAGTATTCTTTAAATATAACTAGCTTGTTATGATAGAAATATCACTCTGTGATTTATTTTTAAAATGTACAAGTCTGTAAGCAATTTGGTCCATATCTTCTTAATTTACAAATACTATATTTAAAAAAATTATTTGCGCATTTTTTACTTCTTCCAAGATGAATCCAGACACTTTACAATTTATATAATGGAATAAATAGAAGGTAAATTTGAAGCAAAACACAAAAAAAGAGAAAGTTGTAAAATAAACAGAAAAGAGCCCTTAAATATTTTATGTCCAAAGTCTTTTGGTTTTACAGTGGTCCAAACACTTGCGCCTTCCGAGCAAGCAGGGAAAAGATGTCAACGTGACAGTTTCCAGCATGTCCCTGAGCGAAAGCCACACAGAGGCTCAGGAACGTCGCCCTTCCCAGGGCGAGTCTGGAGAGGAAAGCTCAGCACCAGCGATGAAGCAGCAGCTCCCATCTCGGTCTCTGTGAAGAAGCAAGTAGCAAGTTCCGCAAGCCGGAGCTCTGACGTTCACTAGGGCAGCCCACCGGTTAATGCAAATGTGCACCCAACAGCAGCCAGTCTGGGCCGGGGCAGCAAACCACAGCCTGGGGGCTGTTTTCTGTATAGCCCTCCACCTACGAATGTTATTTGCATTTTGAAAGGGTTGTAAAACAAAAATACAAATGACAAAGAAGAATCTGGTGCCTCACAAAGCTGAAGATAATATACTCTCTGGCTTTTATAGAAAAAGTCTTCCAACCAGTGCTCCAAGGGGCCGGAGCATTGAAATTTGAGCTCAGAACTCTTTGATGACCAAGTCTCCTTGACTAAGTGATGGACGCCATCGTTCAAAGACATTTTCTGAGTTCCTACAATGGGCCAAGGACTTCTTTAAGTTCTAGGGAGAAAACAGTGATAAAACAGACAGGGATTCCTATCTTCTAGAAGGAGAGAGGGGCAGTAAATATAGAAGCAGACCAGTTAGCTAGCTCTCGTTGCATAACAAATCTACTCCAACGTTCAGTAATACAGCAAATGATACTTATTTATTATTTCCTATTTGCCTGTAAGTGTGCAAGGGATGGGGGTCCGTGTTGGTGTCTCCTGAACACATACTGTGGTTACCCGAGGCTGGCTGGCGCACTGGGCGTGCTGGCCTCTTGGAACCTGCATCCACTGGGGGGCGCTGACTTCTGCTCCACCTGCCCTCATCCTCCCCAGGGAATTAGCGGCAAACTCAGCCACATCCATCTCAGGATGAGGGCAGAGGTTTCAGGGAGCAAACGAACCCCAGGAAGACTCTCCAAGCCTAGGCTGGACACGTACATCCCGACACTTCCGCCTCATGTTATTGGCGAAAGCAAACCAAGGTGGACCCTGGACCTGTGGTCTGAGGTGTGCAGAGCCATCTGGCAAAGGGACTGGGTGCAGAGAGGGAGAAGAGCCCAGGCCCCCGTGCAGTCTACCAGGACAGCTCTTAAGAAAGTGTGTTAGCAGCTGCCTGCCCCATGGAAATAGAAGAGTGGGATAAAGGAATGGGGCCGTGGGGTTGGAGGGCAATTTCCATTAGGATTCAAAGGCAGAGGCTGGACTCTGGATCAACAGCTCGGAAACCTGGCCCAACACCACTTTCATCCCTGGAGGCCCAGCTGAGGCTGCCTGAGGGTTGTCATTTTATAAGTGCTGTTTTTTCTGAGCCTGCGTCTCCTAAACTAAAGAACAGTGTGGAATTCAGCGAGGTTTTAGTTCAGGAAAGAACAGTAAAGAAGTCACCTTTTAGAGCATACTTTAATTTCTTTCAAAGGAGAGAGTTTATTTATAGTAAGTGCAGGATTTAAACGCTTTGGTGATAAAAACTTCTTTATCAGTCCTCAGTAAAGCGGACAAATTCTCCTTGGAGGATCGCTATCGCCGAATAAAAATTGTCATGGGGCCGTAAAAGAAGAATCAGAAAAACCGGCTTGGCGTGTATGAAGTCCTGGGAGGCTTCTCAATAAACATACCATCAATGCTGTGAGAAAACTAACTTGTCAATATTTCTAATTAAGGCTAAATTGGGGCACCGGAGGGTAATGAGTGAGGCGTGTCCGGCAGAGGGAGTGCGAAGACTCCCGGATGGTCAGTGGGTGTGTGGAGGGAAACACGGAAACACTAACTGTGGATGTGAAACGAGGTTCTCCGTGGGTCTCTGCATGATGGCTCGGGCCAGATGTGCTGGCAAAAGGCTCTTGAAACTCCTTCTCCAACACTTGGTTCCAACTTAAGCTGCTCGCCACCTGCAGAAACCAAACCAATTCCCTCCTCGAAGGAAATCCTCACGGTCTTTTGCCTGAAATATGTTTTCCCTGGAATTTCATGACATATTCAGCCTTCTACAATCATTTCCTGAATGAAGATGACTCAAGCTGACTTTAGTCTTTCTGCCTGCACTACGCACATTATGCGTTTAGAGGAAGTGGATATAGGAAACCATTCTGCTTGTCTCTCTCCCTCTATTTGGAAGACTCAGCATATGCACAGCCAATAGACCCTGCTGCATCGGTCCCCCCTTCCTTTTATGTTTCCTTTTCTAGGTTTTTACAAAAGATTATACCAGGGGTTTTCACTGTAATGACTTTAAATCATTCATGCATTTTTCATCCACTCCTTCACACAGTCTGACATCTTGCTCATTCTTTTTGACTGGGGCTCTGCACAGAGCAGATGTTTTCACTGAGCTGTGATGATTTTTAGATCTTATTCTCAGGAGGCTACAGCTAATTCAGAGCTCTTTGGCATAGACGAGGCATTTAATTCATTCCTTCCAGTAAGTTCCACCTTGTGCTTGTCTACGGCGAATTTCGTCAGCCACTGTGTTGCCCAATTACTGAGTTTTGTCCAGCCCATCCAGGGTGCTTTGCCCCATGCTCTGCTCTCCACGAACCTAATAATTTTGTGTCATCAGCACATTCCACCCTGTTGCCACTCAGTCACATTTAACATCATTAATAATGGGCATTGGATCTACTTCTCACGCTGACTGTGCCTTTGGTATGGGTGGGTCACCAAGAAGGCACGAGGGAGTGCATTTCCAGATCAGATTTTCTGCAGGTCCTTCAATCAGCCCTCCCTGTCCCGCTGTTCAGGGAGGACTATTTGGCCACTTCGTCTTTCCCTGCTGTGGGCTCTGGATCCAACATGTGGTGTCTTTGGAGTCATGCCTTCCCTTGGTTCTTTGCTCCCAGGAGAAGACTGGTTTGTGTATTTCCATGTAATTCCACAGTCTGTTCAATCACCTTCTTATAGACACCACTGTGGTGTGTTTTAGCTCAAAAGAAAAGTCAAAGCATGGTCCACACATCCTTTCATTTTGCTCCCCTTAGCGTCTGGACCAGGGGTTTTGTGATCCGAAGTTTGGAAGGCAAGGATGATCCCAGAGGGTCCACACGTGGGCAGGGAAGGCACGGGCTGGCTGGGGTGGGGGGGCCTCCTGTGCCTCCATAACCCGTAGATTGAGATGAGCTTGGAAGCCTCGCTCCTCGCTCCTCCTGTGCGTAAGCCCCTGACGTCTTTCTTCTACCCACAGAATCTGAGCATCACTCCAGGACAGGAAAAACAAAAGAAACAAAGGAACAAACTCAAAAACGAGAAGCTAACAGCAAATGTTTTAAGATCTCAAATCACAATCCAGTTCATTACTTTTGTTCTGACGTACATTTCCCCATTGCTAAGTCTGTGCAGCCTTTTTCTCCGGAAGCATCCCCAGCTGCACGCCACTACCTGCACAGGGGTACCGTTGGCTTGCTCCCCCTCCGCTGACCGAACCTCTGACCTCACCGGCCACCTGCCTCGCTGTCTGGCTTCTTCACGGGAATGGCAGGGAGCTGCCTCCCTGGAACTGCTGCTCACAACCCAGAATGGCACTCCGACTCCTCCAGCCCCCATGCTGCCGCAGAGCATACTGACAGGTGAGATCCTCTGCAAAGAGAAGGAAAAAGCTGCACAGATGTGTTTGCTCATTATGATGCTGTTTACAAACACGCCATTGGCAATGCTGGAGAACAATTCTAAAAGTGCTTGATGTAACACACCCATTGTGTTTTCCCAACACCTGTTACAACTCACCCTGATTATTGAGGGGAAAACAGCAAACTTCCGGTTATTCACAATCCCAGTCTCTATCTCCTCCCCACGACTGATTCCTTGGTGGATCCTACCGACTCTGTCCTGGACCTATTTTCCCTGCATCGCCATTTCCCATTCATCGTCACACCTCCAGCCCCAGCCGTGCGTCCCCCGCCTTGCACAGTGTGAGTCTGTCTCCTAACAGAGCTGGTGGCCTCTCTCTACCATCCCCTACCTATTCCTGCAGAAGCCAGGGGCACCCTTCACACACACACACACTCCAATTTAGAGCCTGTTGCTTCTCTGATCAAAATTCTCCAGTAGTTTCCCACCTCCTTGGGAAAAAAGTCAGCAGTTCTCACATTATTCTGAAGGTCCCACCTCTCATGCAGCTGCCGCGCATCCTCCAGGCTCTGCACCGCCCTCTCTGTATCCGCCTCCTGCCTCCGTCCAGCTCTGCAATTTCCCAGCTCTCCTTCCTGCTCCCCTCTGCAGGGTTTTGGTCCCATTGCACTCTCAGGTGGGACACTCTCCGTGATAAGCCGGTGGCCTTTCTCTTTCCTCCTGAGAGCTCTGCTTAAATATGGTCTCATCAAAGAGGCATCTCCTGAACACCTCTGCAAACCAGCCTTCCTCCCATCATTGCTTCACTGCCTGGCGTGGTTTTTACTTGTTTAGTTCCTTAGTCAGTTTCTTGCGTCTGTGTGTGCCTGCGCGGTCGTTATCCTATCTCCTCGCACTAAGACGAGCTCCCTGGCAGCGGGGGCTTTGCTGGGGGCTAGCTCTCATCCTTAGCTCTAAGCGCAATGCTCAGCGTGTGGTGGGCACTATATGAATAAATAAATATTCTCTTTGACCATAAAAACAAAAACAAAGTATAAATAAAGTGTTCACACTGCAATAGAAAAACCATCATTAATGGCTGACGTGGGAAGGCCCCTGCCTGGTGGCACATCTGTGACATGAGCTGGGCCACACGCGGGGATGACTCTCCGTAAGTATGTTCTGGAATTCAGGAAACTGCTGTTAGTTCCTTTGATCACCACCCACCTCAGCGAACTTGGGCCTCCCACTCGCCTCTTCGAGATGCTGTTTTTTATCCACAATGGGCAAAGGGTCCATGTTGACGCTATGCCATGGAAGCTTACTATTTAAACTATATATTACTGGCTTAATAGTTAATTCAAATATTCCTAATAAATGAATATTTAGCAAAGAAAGATCTCTCACTCGTGCTGCCACATTGGCCATGAATATGGGTGCAGACTGGACACAGAGCCCCATAGAAACAGATGTCAAGGCAGCCGAAGGGCTGACCCCTGAATTCAGAAATTCCAGTCTGAGGAAGGCACCCAAGGAAATAACGTACCATAAATCAGCAAAATGTGTCTTCTCCATACACATGAGGTGTCTACGATACTGTTCTCTATCAAAACAAATCATGGAAACTGTAAAACACATGTTATAAAGCAGTTTTAGAGTTGTGTCCTTAGTCTTTAATAGTCTAGACCCAAGAGAACTACATAAAGAAAACTTATTCATTATTTGGAGAAAAAGTATTTAAATGTCTATGAATAGAAGAAAATATAAATTGCAATATATTCAGTGGATGAAATATTAGAGTCATTTAAAATGTGTACAAACTTGCGTAGCACAAGGACAAAATGCTTATGTTAAATGAAACATGCAGAACCGAAATGTGTATATTCTGTGATTACAGCTTAGCAAAGGGCCTATGTCTGTGTGGACGAGACTGAAAGGGAATGTACAAAAACCAGTGCTGTTGGGGTGAGAAAGTAGTAGTTTTTCTTCTCAATTTATTTTCATGCTCTTTTATTTTTTACAATAAAATTTTAGATAACAGAAAACAGATTGAGAGTATTTTCAAAGCAGAACTACTCAGCCACACTGCGAGGGGGTCCAGTTGCCATTTATTTGGGGAAACTCCCCACTCTGCACTCTAAGATGCTGTCAGGATGAACGGGCTATCTCTGGAACTGGTCCCCGCCCGGGCCACTGAGCACGGAGCTCCTGTCCTGCAGGAGCTAGGGAAGGGGGCAGCAGAGCACACACTGATGAATGACAGGTTGGGTGTGGCCTCCGGAGGGACCTGGAGGCAGGTGGCCCACGCTGAGGGAGAGGAGCCAGAGAGATACAGGGTGGGGAAGACACACAACCACTGAGACGCAGACCTCACCTACCTTTGGAGCCTCCAGTGACTTCGTCCTTGCCCCGAACTCAGCGGGATTCCCGGGTGCAGGCGTGACAGCCTTAAGGACGGGCCTTTAGGAAGGGCTGGGTCCACACCAGCTTTCCTCAGCTGCTGATTCGTGGAGTTATGGATGAGGTTTTCATTTTGACAACTCAGTTGGGTATACACACCGTGATATTAATCCCCCACCCCCGCCCCCCAAGAAATCCCAAACTAATTTATCGTTGTACTTTAAGGAGACATTTCTGATGTCCTTGCTACTGGAAACCGCATTTATTACTTTACAAACTCTTTACATTGAAATGTGCATGATAATATATTTCAAAGGTGGCAGGAATAGCTGAAATTAAATGCTTGCTAAATTACTTACATAAATCATCAAAGATGCCTTTTCATTTGATCTTGGTCTAACATGAAAATGTTTTTCATGGAGTTCGTATTATCGTAGGAGCCAATATA
Source organism: Propithecus coquereli (assembly GCF_000956105.1). Classification (NCBI taxonomy): domain Eukaryota; kingdom Metazoa; phylum Chordata; class Mammalia; order Primates; family Indriidae; genus Propithecus; species Propithecus coquereli. Next base: position 676,506 of record NW_012149408.1, on the reverse strand, counting down.
AATATCTCTATTAATAGGGCTTTATATGTTTATTCGTAGAATGTTATATATCAACTTTTTCAATTGCCCTTTTTTACTTACGTAGAAATTAAGGCGCAAAGAGGCTGAATAGCTCACCGATGTGCCCAGCGTGGGAGAGCGGCAGAGAGAGGTTGGCGCCAGCAGCTGTGACCGCTAGGCGAGAACTGCTTCCGCATGTCCGAGTTTGCCCACAATGAGCAGAGCGGTCTAGGGTGAGGACACTTCCCATGGCTGCTGAAACGAAGTACCTTAAAGAGGTGGCTTAAAATGACAGAAACTTACTGTCTGATGGTTTTGGAATCCAGATGTCTGAATCAAGCGTTGGCAGGGCTGTGCTCCCTCCCAGGGATGTAGGGGTGAATCCTTCTTGCCTCTTCCAGCTTCCGATGGTTCCTGTCCATCCTGGGCTTCGTGCTGTGCCTTGGCACACCCTGCACCTGTCCTCACCTGGTCTCCTTCCCTCTGTGTGTCCGTGTGTCTGTGTCATCTCCTCTCTTTATAAGGACATCAGTCATTGGATGTAGGGCTGACCCAAATCCTGAAGGATCTCATCCTAATTTGATTATATCCGTAAAGACACTATTTCCAAATAAGGTCACATTCTGAGGTTTTGAGTAGACACGAATTTAGGGGTGAGGGAACACTGTTCACCCCAATATAGTAACAAATAACCATATTGAAGAAGACGACGGTTGGGAAGGTGTCATTCTGACAAGGCTCACGGTTAGGATGGCCCAGATCGGATTGTTGATTCAATTTGCATTTGCAAAATACCACTTTGGAAAGTAAATATACAAGCATCTACAATATTTTAAGTAGTTTTTCATTACAAAGGTAATGCTTCTGTATTGTAAAGATAAACAAGTAAACAGAACAAGAGGCAGTTATGGGAAAATAGGGAGTACTCCCCTACCTGGCGATTTCTGCGCTGCAGGTCAGCCTCACGCTAGGCTGCTACGGGGGTGGGAGCCTAGATCCAAATGTGCTAGGCGCTGACTAGGCAGGGTGGTCCTGGGTGTGCTGACTGTACCCTCTTACTGGAGAATGGGGGGCAGCCTGTTGTGGGGAGCATGCTAATTTTTACTTGGACGTGCATTTAATTGAATGATGCTAAATTTTGTAAACACAGACTGTGGAAAAGCATAGGCATGTATTAAAGTTTTAGTCGAATAAATGAACAAATTCAACATGGATACTTTAACAAACCTGGGCTGCACTCATTCGTACTTAACTAATGTTCACTGAGCGGCTTACCATGTGCTGGGTGTTAGGTTAGGTGCTCTCACATGTGTTACTGCATTTAGTCTTTGCAAATGGATGTTACTATCCTAGTTTTATAAATTTGATAAGTGAGCAAACTGAGTCTCAGAAGTGCTGTGTAGCCAGGCTAAGGTTACACATGTCATGTAAGTATGTGGGCACGTTCATGTCAAAGCAGGCTAGCAGGTGCTCTAGCAAGAGACTGAGACCTCGGATGAGGCTGTGCCTCTCACAGTATCCAGGAAAACGAGGAGGTCAGTTCATTCTTCATGAACTTCTCATGTCTCTGGGTTCCTGGCCATTCTCTCATTGCTTCAGCATCGCATAGAGGTGTCGTGTAAAAATTAGAACTAAAATAACAAGATAGCTATGCGGGGTTTTTTTTCTGTTTGGATATAGACTTTTCTTTTCAGGTTACAGCTCTTTTAAGAAATGTGTATGCAAGTTTTTACTAGGAAGCCTGGGTGGCCAACCAAAATCCCAGAGTGATTCGTTTCAAAACAGCTTTAGTCCCTGACAGTCCTCTATTTCTCATTCTTACCTGGCGCTAATTGAGATTGAGTTTCCATGGAAGGGGCTGAATTCCGAATAGCACACGTCTTTCCCTTGCCATGTGGCCTGGCAATGAGAAGAAAGCAATACAGCTTAATCACGCCGGACCAGCCCAAACCCAGAGCGCGGTGCAATTGGCCCTTCTCACTGATGTGCGCTGATCAAAAATGGCAGCGCAAAAGATTCGTCCAGGCATCAGAGTTCTCTTCTCTTCTATTTGAAAATAGGGCAATGCTCCTGCGCAATACAAGCTATCCCACCTCCACGATGACATTTTCGGGGGGACAGCTTCTGACATATCGTATTTATACTAAATCACATCCTGTTATTTCCAATTTCCTCAGGAACGCTGTCATTAGCAGCACTTAATAACCAGCTTGAGGCAAAACCCAAGGTTCTCTCACCTCAAAGAGTCATAACCTGTAGTGGTGCCTGGCTGGGAAGAGATTAGCGCAATTATGAAACGTAGCCCTTGCCCTGGATGGCGCTGGGGATGGCTGTCAGCC
>NW_012149408.1:634210-673162 GCF_000956105.1 Propithecus coquereli | reverse complement strand
AATGGGATTGCTGAATCAAATGGTACTTCTACTTGTATCTCTTTAAGATATCTCCATATTGCTTTCCACAGAGGTTGCACTAGTTTGGAGTCCCACCAGCAGTGTATGAGTGTTCCTATCTCTCCGCATCCACGATTTCTTAAATTTTCCATAAGTACACATGAACCTAAGCACTGTGGAAAGTATTTTTAAAGAACAGTCATAACAAGTTGAGCCTCAATATTCTTCATGTCGCATTTTGCACTCTTCACCCAGGTGGAAACCCGAGGATGTATGTGCAATATTACAATTGGTGGACATAGACCATTCCAACAACTGCCGGTATGAAACAGCCCCCCGAGTAAGTTGCAAAGGAGAAGACAGAGAGGAGAAGGTGCTGACACAGGCCGGGGCTGCCTGCTTGCTGTGGCCACTGGTCCTGCCGGCAGCGTGAACGGTACCTTTATTTGGGAAAGATCCAATTCAAATGAACAGGAGTGGCTGTAGGTAGGGGTAGTACCCTGCCTGATTTCTTCCTTTCTCTCTCTCTTTTTTTTTTTTTGGTTATATGTATATATTTTTATTGATACAGAATATTTTACATATGTATGGGATACATGTGAGTATTTGTTACATGCATAGAATGTGTAATGATCAGGTCAAGGTATTTGGGGTATTGACCACCTTGAATATGTACCATTTCTATGTCTTGATAACATTGCAAGTCCTCTGCTCTTGTCGCAAATAGCAAAGATATGAAATCACTGAATGTCCCTGATATTAGATCTGAAAGAGGGGAAGCCAACCATACAACACAGATTGTTGGGACGGGGAGAATATTGCATATTTCTTTTTGGGAATAAAAATCCATTGCAACACACACTAGTTATTTTGCTTAGTCTCATTTAATTTATAATGAAAACAATGGGTCTCGTAATTGCAGGGATTTTTATCTACTGAGGAGGCAGAGCATCCCTGTTAAGCGTGGGACGCCGGCGATTACTGTGTAAGTAGATTTCCACGAGCCGTTTGCAAGATGGTGTCATCCTCACCTGCAGGCAGATCACCAGCCTCCAAAGTAATATATCTTTCTTCAGATTCTCCACTGTACTTTTTCTGACAGGTGGGTGGTACATTTTTTTAGATTAAATAGGAACAGGCACTTTCCTTCTGTTTGCACTCAAGCGGCGTAAGGATAAATAGTATAAATAACCAATTATTGCAATATCTTGGTTATTTCAATCATTTGTGGTGATGAGCCTGCTTCACAATCATTTGAAATGACAAAAATTATCTTCAAAATATCATTTGATATATTTTAGTGCTCTGCTGACCCTGCATCTAACAATATCTATTTAAATTTTTAATTATATTTATATCCTTTCATAATTAAACAATGCAGTCTTAGGAAATGGGTTTAACTTTTAATTGCATGGGATGAAATATGACAACTCCAATTACGGCATGTCAGGGTTCTGTTTATTTTTGTTTTTCTTCTTTTCATCTTTCCTTAGAAAGGGAGCCTGTTTCCAATTACAGCCACAGTCTTCTTATCTCCCTCTTATTTATTGCAGCATGAATATTTTTAATGCTTCCATTTTGTTATAATTGCCTTTTGTCACTAGACCCTCAAACATAAATGTCAAAGTTCTGCTCTTTTTGCTGTTGGATATTGATAGAAAGAAGTGCCCAGTGAAACCTACATTGATTAATTTGTGAACTAGTACCTAAAAGTCTTGATATAATGTTGTCATAAAATTGTATTTCATCTATTGAACATTGACATACGAGACATCGAGGAAGGAATCGTTTAAATAAGTTATTTTGCACATCGTAAAAAGTTCTCTCACTCTATCGATGAGCTCTTGTCACCGCTGGGCCCAGAGTAAGCCCCAGTCTTGCAGGGCTGTCGGGTTAGCACATGAGCTACTTGCCAAACAAGGGCTGATCATCTTTCTGGGTTTGTGGGAAATCTCCTGAACTCTCTCAGTTCAATGATGTTGGATTGCTAGTGCTCAGGAGGACTCAAGAAAAAAAAAATCCTTCCTCCTTGCGTTGGTGAGCATAGGCTTTTGCCAAGTTGGGTTTCATGAAAAGAATCATTACCAAAGATCAACGATGTGTCACTCACAGTCCAGGAACAGGTCAGTAGGGCTGTCATAGTGGACTGAATATTCTAAGTCTTGAGATGTGATGATGTTTGGCCTTGTGATGAGGAAATCTGTGTTATGTCGCAGGGGAAAGAGAATAAAGCCAACACTATTCATATGCTTGAGATGTTGTGGGCATGCACAGCTGGTTGGCTTCAAAGAAATGTTTACTTGCTGTATATACGGGTCTTCCAAGAACTGCAGACCATGTGTAAAGCGTCAGGCTGTGCATCAGCGTGCAACGCTACTAAGCAGTGCCGTGGGAGAAAACATGCTGCAGGACTCCCTTTATGTGAGCTTCCGAAAAAGTGAGAACTATAGTGACAGAAAGCAGATCGGTGGTTGTCACGGGCTGGACACTGACTACAGTGTGGCACAAGGGAGCATTCTGGGGTGATGGAAACGTTTTCTATTGCAGTTGTCATGGTGGCTAAATAACCATGTATGTTTGTCAAAACTCATTGTATTTTTCCCTAGAGCTGGTAGCTTTTATTGTATCTATTTTATGCCTCCAAAAAGATGATCAAGACAAAAAATAATGAGAGATCAAGAATTGACTTATTATATTTGTGTGTTTTTCTACTCAAAAAGTGGAAAGAAAGCTAGTTTTCCTTTTTTTTGTAACTTTTATTAATTTATCCTACATATATTCCTTTATACAAAAATACAAAAGAAAAAAATAGAAAAATGCAGAGGAGCAAGGAAATACAAGCTGGTATTTCAAAGAAGGGTTTAAAAATGTGTTCCTGGTATGACCGTGGGTGAACCTGCTACTTGGGAACTTGCGTTGTCCTACGCAGAGATGGGCTCCGGGCAGCCCTTCCCCAGCTCTGTCCTGCAGGGAACGGGCAGCCCCCTTCACAATGCAGGGGAAGCCGCTGGTGGCTCTTGCTTCCCAGGCTTGTGAGAGACACCGACGCCAGTTATTAGGTGAGCTCTTTGTTCACGTGTGAGTCATAACCTGAGGTCCTACGAGTTAAGATATAAAGGAACTAACAAAATAGAGCTATAATTATCAGTAAAGACTGGAAGGCAATTCTTAAAATATAGAATCCTTGAAATACATAAATAAAGAAGACTAGTTGTTGTCATTAAAGCATTTTACTTCATGACAATTTACATTTTCTTGAAATGTACATATTATTGATGTAAGTTTTACACCTGGAAATTCTATTGCTTCCAGATACACTTAGGCTTAACATTTAGAAACTTTGGGATAAAATAGTATTATTTGCAGCTAGCTTTGAGGAGTGTAACATGATTCTCATGCTAGCTTTTAATGAAGACTGAACACTTCCAAATAGAGATTCATCTTCCGTATGAGACCAATAGACAAGCATCTGCACAGAAACGTGAAGAGCTCAGCACACCTGTGCTATCCCACAGCGCCAGTGGAACATCTATGACTGGTGGTTATGCCGTGATTTGCAAACTTAGCATGAGGAAAACAGAATGCCTATTTAACACAATACTTACAGTATGCTTTATTATTACTGTTAATATCCCCAATGGTTTATGTTTGTCAGACTGACTTTTAAATTTAATGCTCCCATTGCCTGCTTTGTCTAATCTGTCCCCATTCTCTGAGAAAATAAAAATGCATATGCTAATCATGATATCATTTATCTGGGTGTTTAGTACCATGGAGATGAGTCACATTAGGCTTTAAAAACTGTTTTCTTAGTTTGATGCATAAAATATTTTATAATGAGAAAGTTTACCGCAAACTTCAAACACGTTTTATGTCAAATGTCTGTTTTGACTTTACCTAGTATTTACTACACCAATGTTCTGTGGCAGGAATGATGGCGTTTCTCACCTGCAGAAGCTGAAGGCAGAACACTCAGCACTCAGCTCCAGGTATGAACAAGATGTTGCAGAAAACTCTGTTTTTGACTCAGTGACAACCCTTTGGAAATGATAACTTCCTCTAACCTAAAGGACTGTCAGAATTTGAGTCCTTTTGAAAGAAAGAAAGGGAAAAAGAGAGAAAGAAAGAAAAGAAAAATATAGTTCTCAGCACCTCTGACTTTAGTGCTGATTGAGGGATAGACACCCAGGAAATTCTTCCCGTACAGTTCTCTGAATCTTCACGTCTATGTTGAAGTATTGATGCCACCCATAATCTTCAGCAGTTTGTTAAATTAAGTTTAGCCTGAAGCTGTCTCTCTACATATGTTAAGTTTGGTCTAAAGGTTTCTCCATACGTGATGAGCTGTAGCTACCTGCAGGTGTCGTCAGACTGGAACATACTTGTGTGAAGTCTCAGCCAATCACGGGCTGCCAACTGTTCAAATCGTGTTCAAATCAGGCTGCGACTATTGCAGCTGTTCCTGTCCCTCACTTCTCTTTTCAGTATGTTATTTTCCTTTTTCTGTCCATAAATGTTATCTGTCCATGTGGCAGCCCAGAGTCCCTCAACTTATTCTGGTGCTGGGAACTGCTGATTCACAAATCGTTCTTTGCTCAGTTAAACTCTGTTAAATTTAATTTGCCTGTAACTTTTCTTTTAGCAAGTTAATAGCATGTTTCTTTTCAAATATTTTTGCCATAGGATTGAAAAATATTAAAAATTAAATATTTCTATGGAGTTCTGCTCAGCCACAAAAAACAATGGTGATCTAGCACCTCTTCTATGATCCTGGAGAGAGCTGAAGTCCATCCTTCGAAGTGAAGTATCCCAAGAATGGAAAAACAAGCACCACAGGTACTCACCATCAAATTGGTATTAACTGGCAACACTTAAGTGCACATGTAGTAGCAACATTCATCGGGTGTCGGGCAGGTGGGAGGGGGAGGAAGGGATGGGTATATACACACCTAATGGGTGTGGGGGGTGGACACGCTTGAAGCTCTGACTCAGGTGGGACAAAGGCATATATGTAACCTAACATTTGTACCCCCTTAATATGCTGAAATAAAAAAATTAAAAATTAAAAAAATTAAATATTTCTGCTCAAAATTATGACAGGGGAAAGCACCCAATGTGAGGAGAACAGAGGCACCGTTTCGGCAGGAAGATGGCGTGGGAGAAGTAGAGCTACCATAGCTGCAGAATGCTCGCTCACTTTTTGGAGAAGCTGTGATTGACAGGTCTGCCCACACTGATGCTTCCTTTGAAGGTCATAAAAACCAAGAAAACATTCCAGAAAGCAATAATCTGTTTGCTTCCTAATGAAACATAAGAGTGTCCTGACTGAAACGGCATGCCATCAAAAATCATTTCTAATTATTTTAAGTAATATTTAGATCAATTCATTGTAATCTCATTAGCTTTCATGTTTATGTCTGAATTAGATTACTTTCATGTTTGTTTAAGCTCTTTTGCTTTTTAAAATGTCTCTTTCAAAGACAAATTGAGCCTGCTTAAAATAATCAATGGCTTCCGCATGTGCCCCATGAGTAGATGCTGGCCTCGGGGAGGACTTCCTGTTTCCTCCGGCTGTGACCCAGGGCGGGTTCCGGCGCCGCATGGAGCCTCCCTGCCCCTGCTCTGGGGCAGCTCACAGACCCAGGCCCCGGGGAGGGCAGTGCAGTCCTTCTCAGCGGTGACTTCGGAGGGTACGCGGAGGGTAGCATGGCTAAAGACCTTCCACTGGGCATGATTCGAGCATCCCTTTTAACTTTAGGCTTCACGTTCAAGGCATTCTAATTTTTTCCATAGATACATGCTCACATATAATTACAATTTATAAATGGTGGGAATTTGGGGGCTGTAACATGGAAGTAGTGCTTAAAAGAATAGGGTGTTTTTAGGAATGTGCTATTATTTTCAGCCCTTTTCCTGTAGTTTTACATTTTTTTCAAACTAACTGAAAAACTAAGTTAGAGCTTAATGTAAATCGAAATTGTCCTATAATGACACCATATAGTCACACAAATGAAGACATGTTTTTAGTATCTTGTTTCCCTTTTAATGAATTTTGTGAGCAGAATTGGTGGATCGGTATTAGCGGTGACAAACAACTGAACAGCACTGAAAATACTGAAGGGTTGGTGAACCTTAGTTGCAGAGTCGGCAATACTCCTCCTTTGCAAGTGCAGTGAGGAGGGAGGACAGGTACCGGGAACATCGCGCATTCCTAGAACATTCCGTTCTTACACTGCCCACCCAGGATCCAGGTGAGCGGTTTTGCTTTTGCTATTGTTCTTTGTGGACCTCTGAGAATCTGGTTGGAGCCAAGACTTCTCCTCCCAGGGAAATAAGCACTCTCTGTGTCGGTCCACCTTGTGCAACCCACTTCCTGGGCTGGGGCGGGGTGCTGGGCCAGGGCGCCCAGACCTCCCTCGGTGTTGAGATCCTCCTTCCTGCAGCCCAGGCCTGTGAGTTACTGACCTCGCAGAGCTGAATTTCTTTCCAAAAATTGCCCTTGACTGAAGGGAGCATCCCGGGGGCAGCCTGAATTCCATCACTGCCCTGGAGGGCAGAGGCCCGGGCCCTTCCCTACACCGGGACAACTCTGATGTACTTCCCAGCGCCAGAGCCACCGTGGGCCTCCTCTTGGGGCAGAGTTTCAGTCAACTCCTCCCTCTGCCCCGCCATACTCCCTGCACACCCCAACTCAGCAAAGCCCAGATTTAGTGTCAGGAGTTGGCTCACACGGCCATGGAGGCTGACAGGTCTGGGGACCCAAGAGAGGCCATGTTCCGTCCCAAGGCAGGAAAAACGAAGTCCCAGCTCAAAGGCAGTTGTGCAGGGAATTCCCTCTCATTGGGGGTGGAGGAAGCTTTTTGTTCTAATTAGGCCTTCAGCTGATTGCTCGAAGCCCTCGAAAGCACCGTGGGGGGCAATCTGCTTTACTCAGTCTGCGTTGTAAAAGTTACACCTGGCCAAAAACCTCCTTGCAGAAACACCCAGAGCAAAGTTTGACCAAATATCTGAGTGCCGTGTGTCCTGGTCAAGGGGACAGGTAAGATTAACCATCAGGTCATTTGCTCTAGGGAGCCCGGCCACTGAGGCTGAGCTTGGAGGATCGCAGCCCCCAGACCGGAGAGCACTATTTTGCACCTCGTCTTGTTAACAATCTGTTAACAATCTGTTGTTCCGTCCTAGCCCTGCACGCTGAGGGACGGGTCTCATACCTTCTAGTTCAGCCTGTTCAAGATAGTTTATTATGTTTACCTCTCAAAGGAGTGAACTAAAGTTTAAAATTCAGATTCAAATCTAGATGCCATATAGTGATAAATTGCTTATTAATGTGTTAAACAAAAACAGTAGGTCATATATTAAGAGACTTGTTTTTATTTCTAGCTTTATTTAAGTAAGAATAACAATAACAATACAACAATAACAATAACAACTTTTTATTTAGAGTTCTCAGAAAAACCCAGAATATCCAGTAAATGTGAATTTTAGGTAAGCAACACATGTATTTTTAGTATGAATTGACCTGTACAATATTTGGAACATACTTAGACTAAAATATGTTTGTTGTTTATCTGAAATTCAAATTTACCTGGGTGTACTGCGTTTTTATTTGCCAAATCTGGAAACCCTATTTTATTTTTAGAATATTAGTTTATTGTTACAAATAATATTTTATGTCAGGTGGATAAGAGAGAAAGTATTCAATTTCAAAGAGACTATTCAGAATATTGGGACTCAGCTACTAATGAAAATGCAGTTTCAAAGAAATTCATTCAAACACATTAACTGCATGTGGTGAAATCAAGAGACTAATGGATGTACCTATTTCTAAAAAGAAAACTAAAAAAGTGAATAATCAAGATGCTCTGAGAGATACTTAAGTAATCTTTCACATAAAGATTATGAAACAACTCAAGTATTATAAAGTATCAGACATGTTACAGCTTGAATCAATTTAAGAGGTTATAGAAAACCCCGTTATGGGAATGGGGTCACTGAGATGCAGACGTCAGGACAACTAAAGAGTACCCCAAAAATAATCCGCATTAAGAATAGATAATCCTTTATTGGCTTCTACCTTTGTATTGAAATGAGGTTGGTGATATCAATTATACACTTTTTTCATCCAAGCTTGTATTTATTTTAGTAAAATCATGTGCTTACTTTATTTTCTCTCAGCAAATGAATATATAAATGTAAGATTCTGCTCTATCGCCATTCTCCGTGGATGCTTTAAATTTTTGGTCCATCACTATGAATTCAGTTCAGAAGCTTTTATCGGCTGTCTTCCTTGGTAACATTCACTGTTCCCCAGCATGGGTGACCCTTAACACAAATCTGGGGAAAAAATCTCTAAAATAAGCCTGGAAGGAATCATTCACCCTTAATTCATCTAATTACTACCTAGAAAATGTGAGCATTCTTATGCAGAAATTATAATGAAAGCCAACTTATGTAATGTTTCAGCTCAGTGATTTCCTAATTATATTAGGTTAAAATATAAATATTTTCTACCAAGGAATTTTAAACTATGACATTTTGTGGAAAAACAAATCAGCTAAGCCCAGATGGCACCACCACCATGTTGTATAGAGAAGCGCCCCTTGGGTGTTGTAACCACACCTGCACCTCTTGGGGGCTCTGTGTTCTTCTTCCAGATTAAAGCCATGGCTCTACTGAGATATTTTCATGATGTTAAAATAATAAATGAAGATATTAAAAGTCATTTTAATTAGTTTGGCATCATGGAAATAAATGGCTGATGTGCTAAAACGTGTAGTTTTCATGTTACCGTTGAAATACCGCATAGGAGCATTATCAATAAGTCAATATACCCTATAGTCTAAATGTTTGTGCATAACTCACAAATGCATAGGTGGAAATCTCACCTGCTAGGTGAGGCCTTTGTTAGGTGGGGCCTTTGTCAGGTGCTTAGGTCGTAGGGGCAGAGCCCTAGTGGGTGGATTAGTGCCCCTATAACTGAGGCCCCATGGAGCTCCTTTGCACCTTCTACCATGGGAGGACAGGACACAACTAGACAGTGCCGTCTATGAATTAGGAAACTGGCCCACACCAGACCCCAAATCTGCCAGCACCTTGATCTTGAACTTCCAGCTTCCAGAACTGTGAGAAATGAATTTCTGTAGTGTACAAGCCACTCAGTTTATGGTGTTTTGTTATAGCAGCCAGAACAGACTAAGACAATATGTGAAAATTATCATGCATTGGATGCATTGATTTTTATGCATAACTAAAATAATGCAATAAAATAGAAGCCTTCTTGACAGTCCTCTTATTGTTATAGAGTTTTCCAAATGGAAGATTTGAAACAATGTGGTAAATAGAGACGATGTCATAGTAACCTGGGCATCTTGTTTTTAAAGAAAATCTGAATGGCCAATTTGCACAGTTGAGATTATTTACTATTTTCCTATGATTTTGTAAGTCTCCAATTATAAATACTTTATTTGCCACAAACACACACACACACACTCACACACACACACACACACACACACACACACATCCCTTAACGATGCCCCACACAGTTCACGATGACCTACTCAAGTCCTTGCAAGCTTAAAACCAGAGCCATTGGAAGAGGAGAAAGCACAGAGTCTATTTACAAGGTTCCCTATCTTGAGGGCACACTCGTTAATAAATTAAGAAACTCAGGGGACATTTGCTCCAGACCCCGCTGCCCAGGTTATGTTGGACTTTGGGTACCTGCGGGCCTCGGGCCAGCTGATGGCCAGTCAGGTCTAACAGAAGAGGGAACCAGCGACTCTGAGGCCGCAGCCTGCCTCGCTCATTTCTGAAAAAGACTCTTTTTACAATTATTCATTCTTTTTTCACTCTGCAAATATTTGTGAGCCCCTGCCTTATGGCAAATATTACCTAAGACCTCTGGGATATGTCAGAAGAAAAACATGAAAAGATCGTCGCCCTCGGTGAGTCTCCTTCTGAAGAGCCCAGAGGCAACAGCACCATGGCAGGTAAGCAAGCGCTTCCCGGCGTGGAGCCGGCAGCCACTGCGGAGCAAGGTGCACAGAGGGACCTGGGGGCTGGAAAAGGGATGCACTTGCAGTTTTCAATTGGATGGGTGTGTGGGCCTCGTTGAGAAAGTAGGATTTGCAGGAGGTAAAGGAATGTGTCACGAAGCTCCTGGGGGAGAAGAGTCCCCATGGAGGGAATGGCCTCTGCGAAGGTTGGAAAGAGGAGCCACAGCTGTTACACTGGAGGAACTGCAAGGAGGCCCATGTGGCTGGAACATCGTGAACCAATGAAGGTACAGGGAGTTGAGTCATGGGCCCACTGTGGGGAATCCAAGGAAAACCACTGCGGAGTTTGAACAAAGCTGAGCCGCAGTCTGACTCATACTTTAATGCACTTCCTCTATGTGCCATGTTGGGAATAGCCTCCCAAAGGGCCAGGGGGTAGGGAGGACAAGTAGGAGATCGCCAGAGTATTGCAGGTGGAGGGCAGTGGTGGCTCAGACCAGGGCCCTGGCAGTGGAGATGGAGAGCAATTGGGTTCTAAGTACGTGTCAAGGTAGGGCCAGTAAGATGGTTTGGTGTCCTGGATGTAGAAGATGGGATAAAGCACGGATTGAGGGTAGCTTAGCAGTTCAGATGTGGAGGGACGCTAGGTGCTGTCTGTTGTCTATGCTTCTTGACCTCGATTTCTCAGTTCTTAAGAATTGCCCTGCTGACCTTGAGTCTTTCAATCACTTTTCTCATATTTTCAGTGGCTGACCACTTGTGAGACCCTTCCCTGTTTGCCGGCAGGCTCTGGAGCCCCTTAACAGCCCCTGCAGGACCACCTGGCCTCCTGCATTCATTTCTTAGTGAGTCGCTCCTGCCTTGGACAAGGTGCTGCCTGTGATTGGGTGAGGACCATTCCTGTGCATCACGCTCAAATGGAGCCGTATGCTCCTGTTTTTATAAACTGGAAAAGTAACAGGGGTTCCTGGAAATCTGCATGGCATGCACCTTATGTAAAATAAACTATTTAATTCCAAAGACCTTTCAGAATTATTGTTATGAAACAGAACCTGTGATTGACGTTGGTTGAAATCATTGGCTGTAGGTGAATGGACTTACTCTGGGCTCTCTGTTCTGCTCCATTGGTCTACGTACCCGTTTTGTTGTTGTTGTTGTTTTGTTTGTTTTGTTTTGTTTTTATCAGGGCCATGCTGTTTTGGTTACTATAGCTTTGTAGTATATTTTGAAGTCTGGTAGCATGGTATTTCCAGCTTTGGGTGAAGTCTTTAGGATTTTCTATATATAAGGTCATGTCACCTGCAGACAGGGACAGTTTTTCTTCCTCTTTTCTAATTTGGATGCTTTTTATTTCTTTCTCCATCCTAGTTGCTCTGGCTAGGACTTTCAGGACTATGTTGAACTAAAGTGATGCAAGCGGGCATCCTCGTCTTGTTCCAGATCTTAGCAGCAAAGCTTCCGGCTTTATCCATTCCATATGACAGTAGCTGTGGGTTTGTCATATTTGATCTTTCTTGTGATGAAATACATACCTTCTATATCTAATTTGTTGAGAGTTTTTGTCAAGAAGGGGGGTTGAATGTTGTCAAATGCTTTTTCTATGCCTATTTAAATGATCATATAATTTTTTGTCTTTCATTCTGTCAGTTACATATATGACGTTTACTGACTTGCGTATGTTAAACCATCCTTGCCTCCCTAGGATGAATACTGTTTGATCATGGTGAATAATCTTTTTAATGTGCTGTTGAATTTAGTTTGGTAGTATCTTGAGGATTTTTTAAATCTATGTTCATCAGCGTTATTAGCCTGTATTTTTCCTTCTTTCTTTCTCTCTCTCTTTTTTTTTTTTTTTTTGTTGTGTCCTTGCCTAGTTTTGGAATCAGGTTAATGCTGGCCTCATAAAGTGAGTTTAGATGTATTTTCTGCTTTTCTGTTTTCTGGAATGGTTTGAGGAGAATTGGTGTTATTTCTTCTGTAAATGTTTGGTAGAATTCACCAGTGATGCCACCCTGTCCTGAGGTTTTCTATTTCTTCATAACTTAACCTGGTTATATTATTTCCAGAAATTTATCTATTTCTTCTACATTATCAAATTTGTGGTATATAGTGATTCATAATAGTCTTTTATGATCCTTTGTATTTCTGTGATATCAGTTGTAATACCTCCTTTTTATCTCCGATTTTATTTATTTGAGTCTTCTCTCTTTTTTCTTAGTCTAGCTAATGCTTTGTTGACTTTGTTTATCTTTTCAAAAAACCTACTCTTCCTTTCAACGATCTTTTAAATTGATTTCTCAGCCTCTATTTCATTTATTTCTGCTCTGAATGTTATTTCTTTCCTTCTACCGATTTTGGGTTTATATTACTCTTGTTTTTCTCATTCTTTGAGGTATATCAGTAGGTTGATTATTAGAAATATTTCTTCTTTTTTGATGTAGGCATTCATTGCTGTAAACTTCCCTGTTGTTGTGTCCCATAAGTTTTTTTACTGTTTACTATTGTTATTATTATCTTTGCTTAAGACAGTCTCAAGAATTTTCAGCTAGATGACACTTGTCTTAGAAATGTGGCTTAGTACAAAACAATTCCAGACACATTGTCATATTGTGCAAAAAAAGCAATTAAAAAAAAGGAGATTCACCTTTCCACTTAAGGCCATAAGCGGGCTCTAATTACACTCTTCAGCCCATACTTGACAAGAATCCTTACGATGCTGCACATCCGTGTCCTGCTCCAGAGTCCGCCCATGCTCTCCTTCACGCACTGGTTCACTAGAAGATGGTCGGAAAGTCACGACACTTGGAAGTGAGGACAGGAGACATCCTATACACTTCCTTTTGAGGATGAGTAACTCAGCTGCCTGTATCCAACGCAGTAGCTCGTCACTTATGATTGTGGCCATCTCTCTCTCTTACATGAGAACAAAAGAAATATTATCTTGCCCATTGGTGTGCATTTTAATGTTGCAAAATGTATTAATTAAGAAAAGTCTGAATTCAAATATGTGTATCCTATTTTGATATTGATCCAGGCCCAGATATTATGTCTCCTAAGCTATAGGGAAAATTGCATTGTTCATCACGCCGTATATGTGCAATTTGATTTGACAGACTGTATAATGCTATCAGGAGTATGGCGAGGTGTGTGATAGTCTGCTTTATTCCTTCAAAATAAATGAAATACAGACGGCTCTTCTCCCTCAAACCCTACTCTATGTTTGCAAAGTTTTCTATAAGCTGCAAGTTTTTCTTTTCTAAAACGTATTTTTGTTTATGGGTCTGCATATGCAATTGTACATTATGAATTATTCTATGGGATCCTCAGGCACCTTCTATTAACAAACAAGGCAACTTCTCCTTTCTCAACAAGTAAGCAGAGACGACAACCACCACACATTTCCTGAGTTGAGAGACTCCGGCGGGGGCTATGCTGTGAGGTGGGGATGCACTGCCTTATTCATAACGGCTTTTTAAGGAAACGTCCACTGGACCTTTCACAGACACACGGCACCCCCGAAAACTGGGAGGAACAGTCTATTACAAAATATCCATTTTCCCATGGCTTGCATGCAGTAATTTGCTCTAATTAGTACAATCTACTTGAGGAGATAAATTTTAGAAAGTCTTACACCCTCAAATAGGTTCCAATGCAATTATATTCTCTCGTCATGCTTCATATTTGTTTACCTAATCTAACAGAGTTTATGTATATTTGTCAGAGGAATATTAATGCTTTACTTCATGATTTCTACCACTTTCCTAATGGCTTCTTTTTATTATTCCTGTTCAGTGTAACATCACCTCTGAACATACGCAGTGAAATCGAGTTAAAAATAAAAAAAGCAAACCCTGCATTATATCATCGTCTGGGGAGCACGATGGTTTCTGCTGTGTTAATTTACACTAAAATCCATGACCTGGGAGCCTGATTGATTGCCAAGGGCAGAAATCCAGCCCCTGGGCTAGTTTATTTTGTGAACTGTAGCCTCAGATATCGCTGCAAGCCACAATGATATTGATTTGATATACACTAGATGGCTCTTTATGCTCTTTGGGAAATTTATTGTGCCGAGTCAGAACCCCGACAGCCGGGGAGAAGCCGCTCTTTAAATTGAAGAGGGCTATCATGGTTTGACCCCTGGGCCACTCAGGTTACCGAGTGGCCTGGGCGAGGCTAGGTCGGAGCAGACCCCGGGGACCAGCGCTCATCAGTTTTGAATGTCAATTCCCTTCAGAGGACCTGAGTTATTGCTAATAGGAACTTGCTTGGGTCTATGACATTTGGATGCCCTATAAGTTAAACATCATAACACTTTCCTCATGTCATAGTCCTTTAAATTATGGCTGAGCATTGCACCTCTGCTCGGGCCGCTTAGCATCACACCGCCACACAATATGAGCAACCTGCCTCCAAGGTGGGAGATCGCACAGCTATTATCAGCCGAAGAGCTACAGCTGCACAGATCTCCCCTCCACTATAAATTAGCTGGCTTGTCATGGGAACTCCAATTGCGAGAACATTGTTGCCATCTTGTTTCTTCACAATAGAAACCCACTGGCCTTTGGCAACCCGCACAATAAAAGTTAGGATGCAATTCTGATCTTGATAGCTTTTACTATTTTTCTTGGGGGAAGCTATGCTTATGTTGGATAAAAGATTGGTGGGGAGAGAAACATCAGTCTTTGTGGGTGTCACATGCACGAAATAGAAAAGAAAAATCATTTTTGTTAGAACAATTTGCAATCGTCTCTCCTCTTAGGGAGGACTGTAATGCCTATAATTTCTAATTTCTGCAGAAAGATATTACTCAGTAACGGACCATTGTCACTTAGGTAACGGATGTGTTGATCTATCTCAGTTGGCTTATTATGACTAATTCCAACTCGGAGCTGCTGGAATAGCTACGAGCACCATTTCACTTCAGTTCTGAAGACAGGATCCTGACTCTGGCAAGTCGCATCTCCAGACAGAGCTGTATCAAGGCAACCCGGACCGTCTGTTGGAAATTTCGTACTGCTGGGGACTGCAGATATTGAAATCTATACCTGCACAGAGTTTTCCCTAAGAAACAGCTAATCGTATTTTATTGGAAGCTACTGTGACCCTTTATATTGAAGGGGATACATAGAGTGGCTTAATGGCAGGGTGATAAGCCAATGACATCTCCGGTGGCTTGGGAAAACAACAGGAGCAATACCAAGGAAGCCTGAAGGTGGGCGTGCCCCTAATCTGCTGTTCTGCTTTGATTCTAAAGATCCTGCAACACAGCCTCCACAGAACACCTGTAATATTACACTGCCAATCAGATTTTCTGATGGACATCTTGAGGACAGGCAAATATCTTAACTAGGTGGAGGAAGAGGGAGCTCACATGCAAACATTGAAATCAGAAAATCGTATATGCAAGTGGACGATACCATCAGCAGGGATGGGATAGCAGAAAGTGAAATCTGATGGGGAAGAGGCTGGAAACATCCACGCCGAAGGTGACATGCAGGTGACAGCAATGCGCTAATGCTGGTGACATGGGCACCAGGTTCCAGGGCTTTGAGCCTTGTGGGCGAAGGGAATTATCTTGTTGAGTTCGCCTATGAGGCTTCCATTTCTTTATCTGTAAAATGAAATTAATGCTGAGCTTCTAAAAGTAGACGTGAAGATGAAATGGGACAAAACGATATGTAAAGGTCTAAGTCCGGTATGAATTTACTACTAACGGCCAGGATTGTTGTTCTCTGCTAGTCGGCTCAGTCCGGGTGAATGATAGAACAGAGCTTTATTCTCTCAGGGTTCCACAGGCTGGAAGTCCAAGGTCAAAACGCTGGTAGGGTTGGTTTCTGCTGAGGCCTCTGCTTGGTGTGTAGGTGGTGTCTTCTCCCTGTGTCCTCGCAGGTCACCCCTCAGTGCGTGTCTGCGTCCTGACCTGCCCTTCTTACAAAGACAACTGTTAGATTGTCTCATGCTCTCATTTTTACTAATTACCTCTTTTCAGACCCCATCTCCAAATACAGTCCCATTCTGAGGTCCTGGGGTCAGGACTTCAACACAGGAATTTTGTGGTGACAGATTCAGCTCATAACACGTCCTGCAGGATAAACCAGCATGGGTCGAAATCAATGCCACATACACAGACTTTATTTATTATTTTTGTTTTATCTTTCTGATGCTGCAATTGCTGCTTTTCATATAACTCAATTAGCCTATGTATTTGTAGAAGAAATTGTAAATATACGTGGGCAAAAAGAGCAAATGGAACAAACAGCATCTACGGTTCTACCACTCAGAGAAAAACACTGTTTAAATTTTGATATATATCCTCCTCTTGGAGTTCATACACGTGTAAATAGACTTTTAGCAAAAATGCAATTATACCATTTAGCAACCTGTTTCTCTTCTACTTAACACATCATTAACATTGTTCGGTGCCACTGCAAATAGAGCTGCGTACATGTATGATAATGACTGAGTATTTTACTCTATAGAGAAACCATAATTTATTTATTCAAGCTCATAATTTTAAACATATAGGATGTTTGAGTATTTTGCTCTAGTCAACAATGCTGCTAGATGCACGTTTTTTTCTTATGTCCTTGTGAGTGTTTTCTGTTCTTCCCTTAGGCCACTTCTCTGGGGTTTTAACTCCATAAAGACAGGAATGTGCGTGTCTTGTAAAATGATGCGCTGCCGGTAACTGTGCAGCGGCCAGTGCCTCATGGTGATCCAATAGACACCTACTGAACGAGTGAGTTAAGGCGGCTTCCCAGGTGTGGAAAATCTCAATAAATGTACTCATTGTCTTCAAAACATTCTTGGCCTTACATATACAAAAAGAATGGAGTATGGAAAACATTTTTAGTCTAGAAACACATACAGTTGTTCCTACCTAAATAATAATTATGATTAAGTATTTCTTTGATTAAATAAATGACATTCGTGTCAGTGCGCACTGCCCCAGCAAGGGGACATTTCTTATTATCAGAAGTTCGGTGGGGTTAGTTTTTATCCTTACCACTTATTATCGGGTAAGTCTGAGATGTAGACTTCAAATGATCAAAGAAATCTTTCGAAGTCAAAACATTAATGACAAATATCAAAATTGGGAATCAATAATGAATGATGTGTAACATTAACTCTTCACTATGTACTGAGACACCCCTAAAAATGTGAAGCTCCCAGGGGGTGTTGACAAAGCTGTTGTGAAAAGTTCGTCAAGTGCCTCAGATGACAATCCCGCCGGCCACTCCCCAGGACACACTGGCCGCAGCCTCTGCCCTCCCGGCAGCCACAGAGGCCATCTTCTGTAGCAGGGTTCCTTCCCTCCTGGTCCCAGCTGAGCGAGTAAGTGCTGGAAACTAGCCTAAAGCAAAGACGCTTGTTGAGTTGGCTGGTGATGGCAAGTGTCCCCCTCCCCCGGGTGTGATCACCGATCAAAAGCTCACCTGAGAATACAAGCAGCAGCAGCTAAGCCAATGAAGCAGGGGTTTGAGGTTCTGAAGCCAGAGGGCCTTGGAGTTGAACCAGCCTCCCAAGGTGGGACTGGGCCCTGGGGAGGAAGGGCGCGCCGGAACTCAGGGGAAGCAGAAGCCAGGAGACCAAGAACAGGGTGGTGGCAGACAGAGGTTGGCAGAGCTGAGATGCCAGGAGAATGAGGTCTTGATAAGGATGGGCACACACCTCGGTCCCTACAGCCCTCAATGCCCCACGGTTGGTTCAGGACCTGCAGCCCTTGGACAAGATGAACCAAGTGCAAAATCATTCCTTGTAACCGGAAGAGTAAGATCCCGGCAAAGTGCGTGAGGCCCATGCGATGGTCCTGCACCGTTGTGAGATAACTGCGTAAGGAATAAGGGGAAGATAACGACAAGAACTGCCCGGCTGCACCCAGTGCCTGCTCTGCACTGACGCCTCCCTGTGCTTATTTCATCCATCCACCAGTTTCCATGTATGTCACGAGCACCCACTACGTGCAATCCCTCTGCCAGGCGCTAGTAAATTGAAACGACACCACACTGCCCTGCAGGGGCTTCGTGGGTGGCTGGAGAGGAGTTACCTGGGGAGACGCAGAAGCGCCCAGTCTGCCGGAGCCCAAGGCCGTCGAAGCACAGACCACAGTGGGTCGACTGCCCCTGAGCCCGACTCTCTGCCGCAGGATGCCAGAGACCTCCCGGTTGCCGAGTGTGTGCAGCGGTCAGCTCAGGGAATGGCCTGGGGTTCAAGGAGTGATGCACACGGAAGAGTAGGCAGTGAGACTCCATGGTTTTTCATTTGAAATAACTACATACTTGAAGATAATAACAGATATGTTTAGAAAGAGTCAAATATTATCTATTTTCCCAGAGCTCGGAACATTTATAAAAGCAATCACATCAAATAGTTACCCCATCTGTATTTTCTGGCTTAACAATGTACTTTTTATTGAGTTTTAAGTGAAATGACTATACTAAATTTAGTGGGCACATTCAGTTAGATCAGAGCATTGGCTTCTATTTAAATCTTCATTAGGAACCAATGGATTAAAGGGGACAAGTCAGTACCCAGCAACTGAGACAAATCTAGAAATACTGCACCCCCCCCCCACAGTGACTAACGTGGTGGAAAGCAGCCCTGTGCCTGAGCCACCGTAGGTGACATTTAAACCCAAACGCACCCCACTCTTTGGTTCAGAGCAGCTCGAAAGGGAGCGGTGAGGCAGTCATGAAGGTCCCCTAAGAAATGTATCGCTAACAGCCTTCGTTTTAAAGTACTGATGCTCCTTGACTTGCAAAGGGGTTAAGTCCCGATAAAGCCACCGTAAGTTGACAATATCTAAGTTGAAAATTCATTTAATACACCTAACGTAGCGAACGTCAAAGCTTAGCCCAGTCCAGCTGACGTGCTCAGAACACGTGCATTAGTCCACAGGTGGGCAAAATTGCCTGGCAACACTGCTCGCTGTAGAGCGTGGTCGTTCTCCCTCGAGATTGCAGGATTGCAGCAAAGGACAGGTGCAGGGGACAGGATGGGTGACTGCGTCCTATCACCTTCCACTGAACGCTGCTGCTTTTGCACACGTGTGAAGTCAAAAAATGGTAAGTTGAATCATCATAAGTCAGGGCCCATGTATATTCTATATTACAAGTGTTATTTTTTCTCATTTTCTTAATCTAACAGAAGTAACAATTTTGAAACCTTTTTCAGTAGCTTTCACTTAAGATTTTTATAAATGAACCCATACAATTGCAAACAAAATTTGAGTTGGCAGGTATTCACGAACGGCTCAAATGTGATCTGCTGCCCACGGCGCACTGGCCTGGGTGCTGCATGGGGGGAATCCGCACATGGATCTTGCCACCCCCCTTAACAGAACAGACCTGGGTTTCAGTGCCATCTCTGCTCTGCGAGTGCTAGGGCACCTGCATGTAATTCCCAGAGTCTCAGTTTCTTCCTCTTCGAATCTGTCACCTACCGTCCACCATGCAGGGCTCAATGAGCCATCGCAGGCTGGGCTCCTGCACACGCTTCCACAGTCCACGCCTGTCCTTCCCCAAACCCCTGAGGAATGTGAGCCAAAAATAGAATTGCATCACTTTAAACATTTCCGATTCTAGCAATTGTTGTGTACATACATGTGTACTCAAAAGCATGCAGGTAGAGACAAAATATGCTCATCAATTACATATAATTACTCTTCCTTTATTGTAGTGACCTTGTTGCATCTAGAAGCCAGCACAGAATTCTCCCGTCAATGTTGACGGAGAAGAGCTAAGTGCCGGTACGGTAGCAGGCTTAGAAATGCTTAGAAATGCTTGAGAGCGCTGCCTGACGCCGAGTCTCTCCAGTCGAGAGTGACAAGCTGGGAACCCTTGGACGCCCACAGCTGTGATGAGCCTCAGCTGATACTCGAATTAAAGTACAGGAGGGCGTCTGCAGACATTAAAGGACCTTGAGATCAAGAGACCGGGATCTGAGGGGGCAAGTCGGTTGACTAAGGTCACAGGGCTAATTACCAGCAACAGCAAGGCTGGAACGGAAGTTTGTCATCGCCGTGCAGCAGGGGCCTATGCGCGTTCACGCAACGTCATTTCCACAGGGAGAAAAGGATGCACTGACGACCATGGTTCTGAATCTTCTTGCTTCTTTTTGGAATTTCCTTTGTGATTTCCAAACCATCTTCAGTGTCACTTTTAACACCTGGAACCTCTGGGTACAACGTGGTCAGTGTGTCCCCAGGACCCCGCCACCTGCCTGCATACGGGCCGCGCTGCCGTGACTGCGGCTATGCTCGCACTGTTGGACGGTGGCGTCGGCAGATCACACCGGCTCTGCCGTGTTCGTCAGAAAGTTTATAAGCAGAAAAGCTTCTTCGGAGGACTGGAATTTATTTCCAGCTAAGGAAAGCAGAGAATAGGGGTAGGATACAGACCACGAAAACACGGGTTCCACCTGCAGGCAGTGGCATGTGTCAAGAGCCCTGCCAGAAGTCCTCAAATCCGCGAACACGCACTGAGAGGTGGTAAACCACGCACTGCCGTGGGTGAGGAGGAGGAGAGTAACTGAATCATGACCACGACTACCACCGCGGATGCACTGACAGACAGTTGCCACGATATCGAGTGCAGTTAGTGGGAATATCCAACTCACCTGACACGTCCGTTCTCTGAGACCGGACACTGATGTGCTCCCTGGGAATTCTGACTCGTTCCGAGTGGCTTGTGGATCCGGGAAACACATACATTTAGAAAGCTCCCCAGCTAGTCCAGTGCACGTCCCGATAGAAAGCCATTTCTAAATTACGGTTCACCTGTACAATTTTGAGTTTTCACACGATACCCACAGATGTAAAGTAGAAATATCTACTCTAACTACAGTTGCCAGAACCAGTGCCACAGTTCTCAGGGCTCCGGGCACAGGCTTCCGTGTGGTGGGCTGGTGGCTGCCCTGCCAGGGCCACGGCCACACAGTGGACACAGTCGGGCCTGAGGCATCAGCTGAAGATTCCAGGAGTCCCGAGCATGAGCACGGCTGAAGCGCAGGCGCCCATGTTCACACCTGGCTCCCCACCTCTGCCCTGGGCAACCCGCTGGTCTGCCAGCCTGCCCTGGAAGCGGACAGGGCACGAAAGACGCAAAGTTTGGGCTTGTCAGATAGATGGGGCAGTTAAAAGTCACCGACTGGATGGAAAAGAAAAAAAAGCAAAACTGGAAATGTTGCTCTTGTGAAGGTAAAACATCGAAGGATAAATGGGACATGGGGTGGAGGAAGAAGGGCCTGGAGAGGTGATTCAGGAAAGCTGCTCTGGAATGGGGTGAAAAGCCGAAGCCAGGGACTCAGAGGGCCCAGGAGAGGGTGGGGCGGGAGGTTGAAGATGGCCTTCCTTGTTGAAAAGTAGAATTTACCACGGGCCTGGCAATGCGGGCCTGAGACTGACAAGGACACGATGCTGGGAGTTCAGATCTGACGTTCTGCAGATGACGCAGGCCAAGACCTGGGTCCATGAGACTGAGGTCCGGACGAACGAGTCTCCAAGCCAAAGTTGCTCCCTTGGGTGCATGTTTTACACAAAGAATATGTTTTCTCCAAGACTGCGCCCAGCCTGTTTATACAGCTAGAGGAAGGAGCTGCTGTTTTCTCATGAAAAGTATGGCTTGGCCGGGCGTGGTAGCTCACATCTGTGATCCCAGCTCTCTGGGAGGCCGAGGCGGAAGGATGGCTTGAGGTTGGGAGTTCAAGATCAGCCTGAACAAGAGTGAGACCCCATCTCTACCAAATAGAAAAATTAGTCCCAGGTACTTGGGAGGCTGACGCAGAAGGATCACTTGAGCTCAGGAGTTTGAGGTTGCTGTGAGCTGGGCTGACAACATGGCACTCTAGCCCGGGTAACAGAGCGAGACTGTCTCAAAAAAAAAAAAAAAAAGAAAGAAAGAAAGAAAAGTATGGTTCAACTTTGAATCATTTTATTGTTTTATGATTTGAGGATTCAGCAACAAAATGATTTCATATTTGAATGCTAAAAGGTAAATCTTTGGATAGAGGTTCATTTCTCTATATTTAATTAGCAGAAACTCTTGAAGGAAGAGCAGCTGTCACTCAGGTTCGTGGAGGGCCCATGCAGGAGAAGCAGTACAGCTCCTGCCAGACCCAGGTTCCCTGTGCTGGCCCACAGATTTGTGGACGGGGTACCCAGATGTCAAAGTTCCTGCTGAGAAGGATCACTTCAGTTTCTGCCGCGATGGCAGCCTTGACAGCCCCTTCCCAGAGATTCCCACTGAGAAAACCTGGGGGCTGGAGGAGTGGGTCTTATGAGGCGGGAGTAGGAACCTCAGCCTCGAGTCTCTAACTCAACAGGTCTAGGTGTGGCCCGAGAATCTGCATTTCTAAAAGTGGCCCCAGGTGATGCTGAAGCTGCTGGTACCGGGACCACACTCTCAGAACCACCTCCATAAAACCCACTTTTCGGGGGAAAATGAAATCTGAATTCTTGCCAGTGAAGCAGAACTTCCTGGTGACCTCACCTGTGCGGGGCCGCCTCTGCACCTTGCACTGTCCTCAGAGAGGAGGCTCCGGCCTCCTCTGTCCTCCTGTCCTCCGCGTCCAGCACTCAGAGCTCTCAAGTGCGCACCTGCTCTCTGCGAGAGAAACAGGAACCCCGAGACATGGTCTCCCGCAAAGTCGTGAGTAAATTCATAGTCAACACGCGTTTCCCACAAATATCTGCATCGTATGAAAAGAGGGGGCCATTCTGAAATCAAAGGTGCGTTTCCAGTGATGCAGTTCCCGGCTAGGAGGGAAGAGGCTCTGGGACCAGGAATGATCCTTTCACGTCCCCAGGAAACACCGCACGGTTCCCACCGCTGTATCTAACCCCACACAGTGTGCTTATTTGCTAGCTAGTCAACTCATATTTCCCTTTCCAATGTTCCAAGAACATTTGCTTAAAAGGCACACACATCTCCCCACCTTCGTTTAATGCACAATTGTGAGGTGCTGGGGAGCAAGTTCCTGGATAAAATGTTGTGCAATTTGACGGATGGCGCCAGCACCATTCACGCCCCTTGAGAATCTGATGAATTACTTTCCCCCGTCAGCGCTTATTTCTTCTCTCTTTGGAGCACGGTGTCTGCCTGGTCCTGGGCTCTGGGCGCCAGGCACTCTCCCAGGGGCACGGCGGGGATGGGCATTTGTCCCGAGTGCTCCACGCGTGCTGGGCGCTGTCGGGGGGCTGCGTGCACGGCCACTCACGCACTCCTGCCCCCGAGGATGAGCAGCCTGACCGTCCCTGTGAGAAGACAGAGAGGTAGGGAGACTGGCCCAGGGTCACGCAGGCCAGTCCCCAGCACCACGCTGCTCCTAATAGACGGAAACGTACCTGGGCAGGGCAGGCGCAGGGTGGCTCTGTCCTTTGGTTCAGCATTGAAATCTAGAAATGAAATGATGTTGCATTTCTTCGGTAGACATATACAAGGCTTCCTTATTTGCCTATGTTAATATAATTTACGTTTTGAATACAAATTCCCATTCATACATTTACTGTTAATTCCTCTGTTCAGTAATTTGAATGAGATATAGGTAAAACAGAAAAAAAAATGTGGAATATTTTATACATTTTTTTCAAATTATACTAATGAGTTTCATAATTTTCATGGTAAGTTTACTCTTAAACCTCTCCCCCCCTACCCTGCTGCCACTGAAATATCAGTGAAACAGAGCTTTCAGGGAAATAAATTTCTAAAATGCTAAAATTACTACACATTAAACCATAAGAAAGCATATGAAGCGAATATTTGGAGTCTGTCTGGCTTAAAACCAGAAAGCATGGAAATTAAACCTTTAGGCCTAAAATTTAACATAACTTAAAGCTTCTACATTAGAGTTAGAGTAACAGTGCTTTTCCCAAGTTGGCTTTTAGAAACTCCTTTAAACTTTGAATTTTGAAGGGGGAAAATACCCCCAAAAGCAATACCGAACTTCAGGGTGGTGATTATTTTTTGAGAGAGATTCACTGTTGAGCTGTACAAAATTCTCCGCCTCCCTTTCAAGACCGCCTCTGTTTAAAGAGAAATGTTGTCCTTAGAAAACTCTGCTCTTTCCAATAGTCCCTAACACTGAACTATCCAATAAAACCTGACTGTGTTAGAATTTCGTTTTTTAAAATTGAGATACTGATCGTACTCCCTGACTTTTGCTTTGTTCACATTAGCAATTTACTCCAGAAAGCAGTGGCGTTGGAAGAAGGTGTTTCAGGTGCAGATATTTTCATTTTGCCCAGGTTAAAAGCGGCATGCGGTGGGTCACACGGGCACAGAGTGACAGACCCACAGGGGCCTCTTTCCAACCTCGGTTGTGAGTCCCGACTCCGCACACAGGACACCCGGTCAGGAAGCAAGTGTTCCTTTCCTCACTGCGGGAAGACGTGCTCTGTTTTCATAACCATGATATGACACGAGGCTTTGACTCCATGAATTTTCTTATTAGATGTATGTGTTAAGGCAAAGAATAACGTTTTCGCAATCGAAAGATTTCTGAGGAAATATGGGCCCATTTGAACATTCTGCTCACAACTGAGAAGACCGTTCTGCGCACAAACCTCTAACTGGGCGAGTGTATCCGACCCGTACCAGGTTCCCCATGTAGAAAAATGTCACTGTGGGAGGAAACATGGGTAGATTTTGGTGGACAAAATCTCATTGGCTTAAACCTACCCACATCTGGATGGAAATATATAAACAAGGAAGTTAATGAATGCGACAGTTTACCATGCAAGGATAGACATTGGTTAGAAATTGAATAATTACTTTTAACCTTCTGTGTGCATGCTGGTCATTGACCACAGACCTGGCTTTCAGCTGCTAGTTTTCTGGCAACAAATCACTGGAAAAATAAGTGTCCCGCTTGACCCTGACATTGAGATGCCGTGTCTGGTGTATGAGACCTACCTCCTCTACATGCCTGTTTCATTACATCTAACCTCAAGGGCGGCCGGACGCTCACTGTGCCAAACACACCACAGCCCTGCCCAGCCTGCGGGCTCTTCCTGGTGTGCGCTGGCCAAGTGGTCTCTCCCTTGTGTCTGGGGCTCCCCCCACACGTGTGCTGGTGACAGTGTGAGGGAGAATGGGATCCCCAAGGCCCTGCTCCTGTGACCGGACTCCCGCAGATTCCCAGAGCTCCCTCGTCTTGGCCCGTCTTTTCCAGCCAGGACCCGTCATTTGCTGCAAGTGATCACACCTGTGGAAGCTGCGACATACATGACACACATTGGGATTTGAAAACGGTGCTCATTTTTATTCAGTATTTAAAGCACTGATCCAGTTTAGTATTATATTACCTATTACTGATTTGATCATCTTCTGTCTTCAGCGGCAGGCTGAAGCAGGTTGACCATTACTGTTCCCTGCACAGGGCAGTACCGGCCAAGAGATTTGGAGCTACGTAACCCCCAGGCTCACCTGAATTTCAGTTGCACCCAGTTCTTCAGCAGGAATATTTTTCTGTTGCCCTCACGGCTCGGGCCCCATAACCCAGGCAAACGGCAAACACCGATGACTGTTTTCTAAGACTTCACGTGATTCTATTTCCAAACACTTTTTCTCTCTGTAGTAACATGTTTCATTCATGGGTGACAAAACCTGTTTTTGATCATGAACTTTGAGCCATGGCTCAATAGGAGATTTAGAAAATATTAGTTTTAAGGGATGATGATTTAATCACTTTTGATGAAACTAGCCAAATCTTAGATTCAGTTAAAAGAGCAAAGGGCTACAGATGATGTATTTCAGCATATCTTACATTTTGTCTGGCTTCTTTGAAAATGAGAATTCAGCTAAAAATAGGATGCTTAAATAGTAGCTGCTATAATAGCAAAAGACACGATCACCTCTGAGGGAAAAAGACCGCTTTCAATGCCGTTGAAATTTCGCTCTGTGCTACCTACCTCACTTTTTACATTTAGTGACATGATTTTTTTTCAATGTCACACATTGTAAATCAAAAGAATTTTTAAGGGGTGGAAAAGCCCATGGTGGGGCACAGACTCCTTTACGCCCACTGGTGAGCAGTGCGCTAGATAATTGTTCAAGCCTCCTCGACACTCTCCCGCGCTGCCTGCGTCGTAATTAGGGCTCTCTATTAGAAATACGCAGTAAAGTCTCCCTGAAGAATGGCTGGGCTTGTACGCCAGAATATTGGACTATGAGGGCTACTTTTTGTTGAGTTTTTATTATAACATGTGCTACATTAACTCACTCACCTTTAAAAACGTTTTTTCCCTCTATTTGGAGGTTGCCCAAACATTTTTAAGTTGTTTCCTCAATTTTACTGATTATAGGAAAACCTCAATCATGTCCCCAAACTCACATTTGAATGATAGTAAAAAATCATATTTTACTGCTACAGTGTTGGCAGGAGGTTAAAATATCACTTTGAAAAACACTTATTCACTTATTTTTATTTTTCAGGAATCTCAAGGCAGCCTGGCTGAACTGAGACATGTGGTTGGTTTTAACTTCAATTTGTTTTATTTGAAAAAAAATAAATAACACCTTAATTTGGGTCTTCGAGTATGCAACTTAAATAGGTCCATAAAAACAAACAGGAGGCAAGCTCTATGAGATTCGTAGGGTCTGGGGCAAAATCTTAAAGGCGAAGAAGAACTCAGAGTCCTCGAATACCCAAAAGGGTGCTGGGTGCAGTAGACAGAGTTGTGCACTTTAGTGGGACTGACTCATTGTAACCAGGGAGGCTTGTACTTTTTTTTTTAAAGAGCTAGATTCTATTTATAGTCCATAGTGGGTGCTAAATGAGGGCATGCTGTCTGAGACGGTCAACTGAGTAATGTCTGAACTTTTCCTACTGTTGTAGCCCTGCTCCTTGGATCTGCTTGGACCCAGCCATGGAGCCTCCGTCTCCAATCTGGTGTGACTTAGGAGGAACAGGTATTTCTGAAGCTCTTTGGGTCAATAAATACTACAGGGACATGAGAATGTGCTGTATTTGCATGTTTTCTGTGGCTATGCACCCGTCTCAGAGATTGTTCCCTGCAGGCCCCTGTAGAAACGTTAAATGCAGATGGACAACACACCGAAACAAGCAAAGTCAATGCAACTGGAAGACTATCCATCCTGTTTTCAGGATGCAGCTCCCGTTCTCTGTAGCTTTCCTTCTGGGCCAGCACGCCCTCTTTACCCACCCCGAGCAGACATGACCACCCACTCCTGATTGCCAGTCCCCTTATCTTTTGCATACTTGAATCATAACATCTGTCACAGGATATTTTAAATATTTAATTGCATGTCTGTCTCCTTGCCACACTGGGGACCTCTGGGAAGCGTGATCCTGCCCAGGACATGTATTCGGGTCTGCGCTCTCTCAGTGCGATCAGATACTCAACACAGGGTTTTGGGGAAAAAAAAATGGAGGGAAAGGTTGAAAAGATGATCCCATGGGCAAAATTTATAAAATTTCATAAGGAAATTAAGTAAAAAAATATATAGACACATCATAGCCTTAAGTCCTATTTTAATAGTAATCTACAGAGTATTAACATTGCCTGGTGGGATACATCTTATCTTCCAAGTTGCTCACTGTTAACTCTCTGAGATGTTCCATTTTCAGAAATATTCTCAGTTTAGCAACTCAGTGGTTGAGACTTCTAGGGATCCATTTTTTATCCCAATAGTATTAGTGGCTACTTTCATTACCCAGGAGCTGCTGTAGGTCTAATGCCATGAATACTCAAAATCCCTGCAAGAATGACATGTCCAGGATTGGAACCCCCAGAATTTGGCATCCATGGGAGAAGACCTCCACCCCTCACTCTTCCCCCAGCACTGAGACTGGGGCCCAACAGAGAGGACAATCTCCAAAAATATCCACCGAATGATGCTGCACCAGTTCAGAACTGAAGCTCAGAGGGCATTTCCTCTGACATTCCTCCATGTGGTGGGACCACTTCCCACCTATGGTCATGTAGCCCAGAGCTCAAGGATCAGTGACGTGAATTCCTACAAATATAGCCTTCCCCATCTGCCTCTTGCAATTTTTACTGGTGCTGAATTACGTAATTAGCTCTAAGACTTGCTTACTGTAGCTCTAAAAGTTAATTTTACTCTTGAAAATGATTGTTCATGTCATTTAGACTTTATCTCTAAAGCAGCCTTGCAAAAGTAAGACTTTTCAATAATTCTATCAAAGAAATTAGAATGACTTCTTCCAAAATCTGATAAAAACTAAAAACCAACACATTTCATTGAAAAGACTCATTCTCTTAGATAAGGACAATATATATCAATCCTCATATATTTTATTAGTCATCAAAATTCTCTTGTTTGGCAAACATAAAATGGAGGAATCTCATTGCTTGTAAGATGATGTTTTAAACTTATCTACCAGCTATAGAAATCTATGCATATGAACAGGGTCCTGTCCACAGTGTGTTCACATATATGATTGATGGTAAGAAGAAGATTCTAAAGCTCAATGAGAAGAGGGCCATAACACCTTTTCTACTAGGCATATGGTTAATAAAATGCTCAGTAACAATTGTACCAATATTTACCTCATGGCCCAACATATACACATGGCCAGTCATTGTGAGTCGCATGTCCAGTTATGGCAAACAAGACATAAACATTTTGAATATACACATACAATTCCTGTGACTAAATACGTATAAATGTACATTGTAGGGTGATTACTTACTTTTGCATTTTATCTTCTCAGAAATTGACACGCATCTTTCTATCAATGGTGTCATATAATCAGGGTAGTCCAGAATAGAGGTTGGAGTCTTTTGAAGTGGATTGGCATTTGCTGCTCCTTGTAATCTGGGAGCTCCATCAGCTCTGAACCACTTTAAGATAAATTCTCTGCCTGAGGATTTTTGCACTTCACTGGCACTGTGTGAATTTCAACTAAAAACTTTATGTGCATGCCTGCAGAAGATGCCAATTCTTAGAGGATATTTTGTTCTTCCTCGAACATAGGACAAAGTTGAGATATGTAGTTTTTCTCCTGTTCTTTCTTGGGTTTATGGTGTATTTTGGTTGACCATTCCCTGAAGTCATAATTCTTTGATCACCAATTTGATGTAGTTCTCCTCTAAGATTGTCCAACAATACATCAGATAAGGTTCATCTTACAGATCAACATGACTTATCTTTGATTTAAAATGATACATGTAGTCCCTCTGTTATAAGTTAAGTAGAATATAAGTGGAAAGTTATTAAGTACTGGGTTACATCTCATTCATTCCTCAAGGAGGTTACATGGGCTTGACTACCCCAGAGATTTTTTGGGGAATCAGATTCCCACATTATCTTACTTTGCTGTATATTATAGCTCTTCCCATTCTGTTATTGTCTATCTTGTCTATGTCCCCATGGTGAGTTCCCAGAAGGCAAAGGTAACATCAAATATGCCAATGTCAATACAGTGCCCACTGGTGCATCAATAGTTGGTGGTCAGTAAAGGCTTGTACACTATTAATAGCTGGCTAGTCGGATGGCTGGATGAGTGGATGGATAGATGGGTGATGGATGGATGATTAGTAATGGGATGACAGATGGATGGATGGGTGGATGGATAAATGGCAAATAGATGGGTGGATGAGGATTTTGTAGAGATAAAGGACTATTGTCTTCCCAAGAGATATAAGACTAATACACAGGTTAATGCCAACTGTATTCTGCCACCCTACCTGGAAAATCAAGGAGATTCACTTTGTGTAGTCAAAACACTCTTTCCTTTTTGAAAGCAGGGCAAACAAATCACATTTTGGTTAAAGTTTCAATCATTTGTCTCTTTAACTCTGGCTTTCAAAGGGGCACTGACAAATAGTTGAAGCAACATTTGGCACAAATAATGACATTACTCTTTTATCTTTGCTTATTTTTCTCCTACTTACTTTTAGTAGAAACAGTATTTGAGCCTCTGTTCTGTATAAGTTCTATGCTGTGTTGCACAGTTTCCAACCTCAAGACGTGCACTCTGGCTGGAGATACTAGGTATAGACATGAGAGCATTTCCGCGCGCTGGCGGCATGGGGTAAATGTGTGTGGTTCCGTCATCGACAGACACCGTCACTAGAATCCCAACCCGGGGAGGATTCTCAGACATGGAAGACAGAGAAAGAGGAGGCTGAGTGAAAGCTGGAAGGAAAAAGAGCAACTGGGATAATGTGTTGGACCTGAAACTACTTCATGCAGTTTGAACGTTTTAAACTTAAATCACATTTGAAGGAGGATAGTTAGTCATTATTATAATTTCAGACTAGAAGTCTCATTTTTAAGAATTATTCTCACATTGGGGCCTACAAAATGGAAATTAAGGTGAGCTATATAGCGCGGGGGTGCAGTGGAGAGAGCTTCAGCCCATGGAAAGTCCACATAAAACTCAAAACGTTAACATGACTTCTTTCACCTCAGGTGAATTCATAAATGAAACTTTTTTTTCATTTTTAAGGCTACAAATTCATTAGTATATCCTTGGGAATGACTGATTCAATTCTAAGGATTTTTAATAATTCTGGTAACTCTAATCTGAACCATTATTTCTAATTTCTTAATATGAACCCAGAAATATTGGTGACCTAATAAGTTTTATGGCCGTGCACACAACCTTCTTTATGGAGCTCACGCCATTATGTAATATGTTATAAAGCAAGTTGAATGTTGTAAAACTCATTTTTTTCCCTCTTAGCTAAAGTGCATGATAGCCAAAAATTTAAGTGGAAAGCTATTAAAGTTCCAGAAATCCCAACCTTACATGTTTTTTTAAATGTTCTGTTTTGCTTTTTCGGTGCTTTGTGTCACAGTTTCTGATGCTGGGGCTATCGCACAGAATTGTCCTGATGTTTCAGACAGAGCAGGGCTCTCACGGAATCTTTGGGTTTTATAAATTTTGTTTTGTGTTATTTTTTCACTTTTGTTAGACAATTATAAACCGAGTAATCAGGATAAAAAATGAAAGACAATTGATTTTAAAAAGATGAAACATTAGAGATGATAATTCTTTGTTGACAAGAAACCCAACCAATTTATCTCGTTTCATAAGACCTCAACAGGGGCAATGGAGAAAGTGCTTTTTTCATGGTTGAGGTTGCTGTCTCTGTCGGAGTAACTGCTGGCACGGCTCGGTCCACAGGTCCAGGGAGTAAGTAGCTGATTCCATAGAATTTAAGATGCGCATTAAAATGATGGGTGTCTTTGACACAATTCCTGGGTGAGTTTAGAACTGACAAATAAGATTGGGTAATAGTAAACCTGGAGTATGATGGGAAAATATCTTTCAATAATCAGAAATTGTCTCTCCTCTGATCACTACACAGAGTTCAAGGTTAGGGCCATTTCTCGTCCAACAAAATCAGTGGAGGGCTTTGCCAGTTTGTTAAAACATCAGTTCTTTTCTTTCTTTCTTTTCTTTCTTTTTTGAAATTATTATGTTTTCAGTTTGGTTTTACCTTTCATGTAGCCCCCATAAGTTGGAAATATGCTTTAAACTGCTCTTTCAGTGCAATTTTTGCAGTGAAGAAAAACCCTTAGAATACAAAATGGTTCTGTTGACAAAATTCCAATCAGAGAATTAGGTACTACAGCAACAGGTGCTTACAATGAATGTCTGAAAATGTGTTGGTATCACAGACATGGTCACCATGAGAATCCATGGTGATATAGTCTTTAATGACTTGACTTCTGTGTTCATGTGAGATTGTAAAATGATTGTGTGTTGTGGTAGAGACTTCTAACTAGCTGCCAATACCCATTTTTTTTCTTTGTTCTTAGTAATTATTTTACCCCCCGGTGTTTAGCTGGTCACATAGTTCCATATTTCCCAGCATCCCTCACAAGTAGATGGGGCCACGCGAGTGAATTTTGGTAACGGACTGTAAGACAGTGATGTGTGTAACTTTAATGGCTGGAATTCATCAGCCATCTTTACCCATGAATATCCTCAAGGCAAAGCTCGGGTCACATACACCAAAGTGGACCTCAGCAGTCGTGAACTAACAACCCCCAGACTTTTCAAACAGGGAAGGAAAAAATTCCGTTTTACTTTAATCACCTTAATTTGTTTTTGTTCCCCCCTACTACTCACATCTTAATATGACCCTAACTTGTACATTGGCCAGAGAGTAATAACATCATCTCTTTTCTGTCAATCCGTTCAGTTAAACTTAATGAGAGAAAAAATATAAAAATCTCTAGCAAAATGCCTGACACAGACTCAGATCTCCAGACATGTCAGTTAAACAGTGTCTCTAATCCTGCCAAAAACATGTCAATTCAGTAGAAAGAATCAAAGTTATTATTTGCCTGACTCAAAAGTTAATCAATCTGAAAGGCCCTGTTAGACACAATCCAAATAATAAGCACCTAGTAGCGTCAGCTTGGCGAGTACCGAATGTGTTAGCTTCGAGTTGTGAAGGTTAGGAACATCCAGGGAAAGACAACAGTGAATGAATTTGCTGTGTGACCCTTCTGCAGGGACAAACTGTGCAGTTGGACGTCCTCGCTCCCGGGCAAGTTCACGTCCCTTCTGCGCTTGTTCCGGCGCAGGTGAGGCTCTGCCCCGTGGAGCTGATGACTCCGCTCTGCACCCGGCGGTCCTCCACCATCTGCCCTCGCTTAAGAAAAATTCCTAATCTCAGAAGAGCCAAGAGAAAAGAAAATACTTTTGGAGGTAGCTAAATCACACTAACAAATTATGGGCAAAAGGAATACAGCTGTAAATAGAGAAGAACAAACTGTTTTTATCACACTTGTGACATATGCATCCTTTGCTCAACACATAAAATAGAGGATATTTCCATCCAGAAGGGGGAAAGAATAGTTCAATTTAGTAATTTATCCTTCCGTCTACTCAATGGGTATTTACCGAGCACATCCTGGGAGGCTGGCACTGGGAGATGGTGTTGATACAGCGATAAACAAAACAGATGACACCTTCGTTCTCCTGGAAGGAGCAGCTAGTGGGAGAAAGACAATAAAATAAAACAAACAGAGACACACCCCAAACCCTGGCGTGATTGTTAGCGTGGAAGAGGGCTATTTTCCTTTACTGACCATCAGCATTTCTACTTGCCTTTTCTTTCCAGTATCTTGTACAATGACCCTCACTTAATTCGATATTGCAAGTGACAAAAGCCTGAAAATTTTCCTCTGCTCTTCCTCCATTCAGCGTTCTGCACCCACCAGATGTGAAGCACCGACCGTCCGAGGCCCTAACTCTGGGTGCGCAGAGGGGAGCAGCTTGCCCAGGTTTCAGGAACAGTCGGCCGTTTCTGCATCACACAGTGGTCTTCCCAGTCACTCTGCTGCTGCCAGACACACAGCGAATGCAATTTAGAATATTCTTCTTCATAGGGAATCTGGTTTCCAGCATGCCAGGGGTCACACCTCGCTCACTACAGAAAGTCTTCGGTGCCACGGCCCCGTCGTTCCCCAATTAGAGCTTCGATAGAACGGACATCCTCAAATCGTCAAATTACTGGGTTCTCCCAGTGTTTTCTGGTGAAGAATTTCCTGAAATCTCTGTCTCTCGTGGAGTAGAGGTCTGGTGCTGAGTCACCTGGAGACTGGCCAGCATGGCTGTGGGGTCGTACCTGGGGCAGGTGGCACTGGGTAAGAGCCCCATGTGCATTCTTCCTACACACACATGGGCGTCGGCTCAGTGCGCGTTCACCAGGTCCACAGACCCGCGTGGCCACCATCCGGTGTCAGGGGTGGATACGGACGGCGCACGCTCTCCACTCCTCCTCCTTCCTCTGGCTTCCGGTCACCAGACTAGGTGTCTTTGTAAGAATTAAGCATTTCTGTGTCTGGATTGGTTCCCTCAATTTGTGAAATTTGTCTCATTTCATTTGAAGTGGCAGATGTTGGCTCATTCTCAGCACCGTGTAGCATTCCACGGGACAGGAACACCACACCGTATCTATGCACTCACTTGTTGGGGGACATTTGGGTTGTTTCCAATTTGGGGGCTGACCGAAACAATGCTGTGGCTACGAACCCTCTCACACATGGCTTTTCGATGGTACACACACGTGCACACGTCTGTCAGGTGCACACCAAGGAAGGGGATTGCCGGGTCATAGGTTACGTATACCGTATATTCCGCATTTGTAGACAGGATCATACAATTGTCCCAAGTGGTTGTGCCAATTTCCACTCCCAATAGCAGAATTAAAAACATCAGTAGAGTTCTGGCCACATCACATGTTCACAAACACTTGTTGATTTATTTACTTTTAAACATTGCACTGGTTATGTAGTGGTAGATCATCATAATTGTAACTTGCATTTTCCTAAGGACTAGTGAGATTGTGTCTTTTCATACATTTAGTCTCCATTTAGAAGGCTTCTTGGTAGCCATGATTATTTAAATCTTATCCATTTGGAATTAGGTGTTCTGTCTTCGTTTTACTAAAATTAAGGAGTTATATGTGAAACCCCTATCAAATATATGCATTTCCAATACCTTTCCCTACACTTTGGCTTGTCTTTTTGCTCTCTCAATAGAATCATTTGAGGAACGGAAGAAGTGTTTTCATTTTTGCTTCAGTGTTCTATCTATAAAATGAGGAAATCAATATATTCTTGCCTTTTCACTCTCCAAGTATAACAGCAATTAGTATTATAACCTGTATAAAGCATTTTGAGATACTTTTAAGAAAAATCCTAAGAATAAATGAACATTCTCTTAACCTGAATCCTGTGCGTGGGTCTGCCTTTCTCTGGCCGCAGGCTCTCGATGCCTTGATTCTAGTTCTGCCTTCACGCATCTTGCGACACTTTCATGGCTTTACTCAGATGCCCTCTTCATGTTATCAATGTTTAAATAAAGAAGGCTCACATGGGCTGTTTTTCTTTCCTAAAATAATGTACAACATTTTTAACGTGCAAAGTATGGCAAGCATTATTTTCTGCAATAGCTACAGGAGTCAGAACTACCTCAATTCTTCTTCCAATACATCTTGTTGTTTGTATTTTAAGTTATTTATTTACCTACATAAATCATAGCATAGGCATTATTTGCCTCTTGAGTAAGTTTCATCATAAACTCTTAAAAATGGATGTACCGCAAGGGCAACGTAATGTTTGTTTGGATTTTTGCAGATTCTCAGCAGGTTCAAGAACCTGGAAGGATTTTTTAGAACTTCTCTGAGGTTAAAAAAGAAAGCAGCTTTTATAGCTCTGCAAAATGGGGTTCCCTGCCTACTGAGAAACATTCCTAAAACCCTCCTGCAGCTCTCATAAAACATTTTATTTAGCTCTCTTTGCATTTTGAATCTGCACATTCTTTGGGGGCATAATCTATTTGTGGAAAATATATTTTTGCTTTATATTGTGTTTTATAGCATTTTACAAGATGTTCGCATACAGACGTTTAATTTCATGTATTCTTATACAAATTAGTCAGTGCTTCTGCGTGTAGTTTCTGTTTTTTCTTTGTCAGAAAAAAATCTGTGAAGAAAAATCAAACTTTGAGTGAGGAGATGTGTGGGTAATCAATTCACATACGGACCACGTATACTGCTTCTCTTTCCTAATTGCAGAAATAAAAATACGGAGATTATGATGATGCTGAGCAGGAAACACTGGAAATATCCTGCCCAGGGCCTTGCCATTGCTTTCTCCTGGGGGCTTTTTGCAGCTCTGATAGAGAATCAGCCCAGCACTGTTGACATCTGCTGAGTTCAGTCCTGATGGGGCTTCTGGGAGCTTCCTCAAAAGTTACAGTTCAAACAATAGAAGCAAAGCATTACCGTTGGTGTCCTCTCAGAAACGAGAGGGGAGGTTCGAAGGACGACATTGATCCTTTGCTTTATATTTAATATAACGCTCCAGGTTTGTTTTTTCTCTAATAATTCGATACTACTTTTATTTAAAAAAAATAAAAATTACATAGTAATTCCTTGTAATTGTGCAAGAAAACCATCTGCTACCTGGGCCATCGGTAGTCCTGTAAGTACTGGGCACCCCCCAGATTCAGGGGTTACGCTACGGTGCTATTTGAACCGAATATTTAAAATGCAGTCGGAACACAGCCATGACTGAAAGCACACTCTGAAGCGTCACCGAGTGCTGTTTCCTACACATCGGAACTTGTTATGAAGCAGCTCTAAGAATGCTTGAAAGAGCTAGGAAGCCGTCTCAGGGATGGCGTTGGCCGGGCGTGCCCATGAAAAAGAGGTGACCACGTGGCTTCGGGATAATTTTAAGTGTCCCCAGTTGGAAGCTGAGGCCATGCTCTCCTTATATCCATGGACGGAAACCTGTTCCTGCCCCACAAGGTGCAGGCTCCGTCCAGCGCGATGAGCACAGTCACAGCTGATGGCTGCACGGCTACCTGAAAGCTTCTCTCGGATGGTGTGTCAGGTCCCGTGTGGTCGGGGTGGAGATCCGGCGTCGCTGTCGGCCAGGGAGCCGGCGCCACACACGTGGCTGATGTATTTGGAGGGAGCCCGTGTCCCCACAAGCACGGCCACCGTAGGCATCAGGTGGCGGCGGAGTCACCAGCCGGTTTATTTAGCACAGCACTCATGGCCACTTTGTCCTGACGGGTTCGGACAGGGAGGAGGAGGCCGCAGAGAGCCATGTCCTTTCAATGTGCAAAAGGAGACACAACAGCCTGAATGCGGCAAGTCAGACTTCCCTCGCATTTCGGTGTGGCGTTTCCTCGTGTCTCTGTGTTGGGGCCTGGCTTGGAGGGGCTCTCCGCTCTCAAGAGCCTCCTCCAGGCAGAGGACGCCCAGCCTCAGCGGAGCCGCCGCACCCGCCCAGCGCCCCAGCGCCGCCTGCCTTGCTGGGAGCTGACAAGTCAGCGTAACCATGGAAGCTTTGGGCTTTGGCTTATAAACTAGAACATATATGTGCACGTGTGTGCGTGTGCGTGTGTGTGCGTGTTTATACACGAGAACAGCCTTTTCACGTTCGTCCCCTCGCTGTCATCAGTGCGAGCCTGGCGTCCAGCCTCCCTGACACAAAGCAAAACTCAGCTCTTGGGTAAGAGCAGCCTGCATCGCAGCTCTGCCCACCGGCCAGTGCCTTCTCAACTGTTTTTCGTCTAAACTGTTGAAAAAGTGACAGCCCCGGCCTGGGGCTGAGGTGAAATCCCCCCGGGCCCTGCACACACGTCCCTTCAGTGGGGAGGGGGCTCTCTGGGCCGGGCAGGGGTCCAGCCACCCTGCAGGGCACCTTCCAAGCCTGGCCCGGGGGCTGCATAGCCGCGTGAGCACTAGAGAGAGAAACGTCTCCCCTTCATCTATCAGAGACTTTCCGGCCTCCATAAATAAAACTCGCTTAAACTCAGCAGCACATCACGACGCGTAAATCACTCTCCGATGTGGCTGTGAAGCCGTCACTTGGACAGGCAGCCGCGGCGGTGAGTTTGCCCGTGCGGACTGCAGGGGGTGCAGGAGTTCCACTTCAGCCCGCGCGGCCGTCTGCGCCGGTCAGACCCCACACTGAATAGGCCTTTATCACACCGCAGAGCGGGCTCTTCTGCGGGTCCAGCCCTGCACGAAAGGGGGTCAAATCAGCGTGCGTTTTGACAGCGTCAGCTGCAATCTTAACTCAAAGCTGGGAGTGAGAGCTCGGAAAAGGAGCGAGCTTGTATTCATCCTGTGAATCGCCCCAGGAGTCCCCTCTGCCAGATCTGCGGGATCAGTTCAGTTGATTGCAAGGAGGCCTCCTTACCCTGGACATGCATGCACAGACTGGCCGCTTTTGTGAAAGGAAACAGCACAGAGAGACCCGGCAGAGGGGCTGTCTTTGTAAATGAGAAAGATGATAAAAGGTTCTTGGACATGGATGAGTGTCGTGGTCTTTATTAGATCTGAGAGAGGGATGGAATTGTTTGAGCCCTTATTTGAAATTTTTAAGCCAGGGTGTTTACAGTAAGAACCTTCCGGAAGGGCTATTATCAGCCTCAACCTTTGCAGACCAACTCAGAATCTGGAGCGCCCATCCAAGGTCTTGTCCATGCTTCCCAAGGAGTCTCTAGAAGGATGCAACCCAGACGGGCTGTCGGAAGGGCCGAGGGAAGGCCACCCACCCATCCGTGTCCGAAGTCAGAAGGACGTGGGCCTCAGTGACCAGTGGGCAGAGTTTACCCCCACGGCCGGGGAGGCGTGAGAGTGATGGGCCCGTGACCTCTGGATGGAAGGTCCCCGGCCGTGAGAAACACTTCAGCTCCAATGGGACCCTCTTTTCGGAGATGGCCACTCAGCACATTTGGAGAGCGCGGCTTGGATAAGTGCTTAAGTCCTCGGAGCACTTAAGGAAATGAAGAAAGGCTTTATCCCCTCTTCGGTCTTAAATAATGAGTCAGAAGGGATTACGGTCAAAAAAGAGTGAACAAAAGTGGCAAATTTGTTTGTGGTGACAGAAATAAGACCTTAAGCAAAGATACTTAACTTATGCTGCTATCGGATTCTCAAACTAACTGCATTAGTAGGAAAAAATCACTGTTCAAGAGCTGTCTTTCTTCACAGAATAATGGGGCCCGGCGCCGACAGCTGGGAAAATGGGTGTAAATCTCTGTGACTAATGTCCGAGGCAGAGTGTGGTGACAAGGATATTTCTCGAGCATCAGGCTGGTGGTGCACGGAGTTTTAGGTGGGGGCTTCGCTATGTGGATTGTGTAAAGAACCAGGAATTTCTGCTTTCACAGATTTTTCCAGATACTGTTGATGGCAAGACTTACCGAATCTGTAATTAATCTTGTAACTTTGTTTATAAGGAAAGAAAATAATAGGGACACCCTCACCTACTTCTTCCTGCTAGGTCTTTCCCATATTCCTCTGAATATACACCGAAAAAGAGTGGAGCCAAAAATGGTTGGAACATTTTGTTTTTAGGTCATCTCGTTCCATTTCCCCTAAACTTTGTTATAACAGCATCGGTGACTTCTCACTCAGACGTGCAGGATGAACCGAGGGAGACATGGCCGCCGACGTGTCCTGCTCACCTAAGACTGC
>NW_012149408.1:624692-633277 GCF_000956105.1 Propithecus coquereli | reverse complement strand
TAATAATTTTTAGTTTGTAATGAGAATTCCTATGTCGCTGGTTATCCCCTCATGACTTGGACAATAAGATACGGCACATTTATATAGTATCTTGCCGGCCATTGCATGTCCCTGGACAAGTCACTCGAGAATTTTACATCTCATGTCGTATGCATTTTCTACATGCAGGTGTTACTATGCTCCTTGAAAAGTAGTTGGTAAAAGTTTGCAAATATTTTGCCGTTACTTTGCAAATATTTTGCAGATGGTTTGCAAAAATCGTTTGCAAACATTTTGAAGCACAGAAGAAGAGGAGGAAGAAGACGGACAGAGGAGAAGGTAAAGGGGGAGAGAGACAGTGAGCGAGACAGAGGGGAAGGAGACAGAGGGGAAGGGGACAGAGGGGAAGGAGACAGAGGGGAAGGGGACAGAGGGGAAGGAGACAGACGCGGCTTCAGAAACAGCGAAGTGGAAGACGCTTTAGAAAACACAACGGTTTTCGCATTGCGGACATTCTCCTTCACACTGTTGTTAACCCAAACACTGGAGAATATTGAATACACGGCTAGTATTCTTTAATGAGGAAAGAGGTGGGCATCTCATCACTTTAAGTGAAAACAAACAAATGAAAACACCTGGCCTCTACTGGCAGGTGTTGGTACTTGACGGAAATGAACAGAAATGAGTCAGCGGGTTACAGAAGAGAAGCTGCGAGAACGCCCTGGAATGGCGTGTACACCTCAGACGTGCTGGTCCGGGGGGATGAATGGAGAGGACCCCCCAACTCACACACACACGGGCGACTGAGGCCACGGCCGCGGCAGGGCAGATGCCTGCACACACCACCCGTCAGCTTTCTGATAAGGCCCCGCACAGCAAATTAACCAGCACTGACTAGAAGCGGGGTCTGAGTGTCCGTGTTTTGGGGTTTTGTTTCCTTCTGCGGTGCCTGGCCGTGGTGCTGTCCTCCTGGGCGGCCTGCGTGGGCGCCAGGTTAGTCCTGGGCCTGCCTCAGCAATGTGCCGCAACCAGGTGGCTT
Source organism: Propithecus coquereli (assembly GCF_000956105.1). NCBI lineage: Eukaryota > Metazoa > Chordata > Mammalia > Primates > Indriidae > Propithecus > Propithecus coquereli. The sequence continues at coordinate 632,259 of NW_012149408.1, read as the reverse complement.
TAACAACTGAAACCGATGCTCTCACAGCTCTAGAGGCCGAAAGTCCAACATCCAGGTGTCAGAAGGGCCCTGGCCCCTCGGAAGCCTCTAGGGGAGAATCTGGCCCACGCCATTCTCTCAGCTTCTGGGGGCTGCCAGCTGTCTCTCACGTCCCCTGACTTGTGGACGGACCCCCCAACCTAGGTCTCACCTTCACATGGTGTTCCCCTGTGTGTCTGCGTCTGCGTCTCTCTCCTCTTCTTCCAAGGACACCGGTCGTGTTGGATTAGGGCCCACCCTAATGACCTCATCTCAACATGAGTGCATCTGCAAAGACCCTATTTCCAAACAGGTTCACACTCACAGGAACCTGAGACACAATTCGATCCAGAACGCACTCTTCCTGGCTTTAGAAAGAGGCACAGTGCGGGGGCCACACCTCACTGGCCATCTTCAGGGAGTCAGGTAAAGCTTTCTTGACAACGGTGCCCACCCATCGCCCACACCGTCCACCCCATACTCCTGGCCTGCGCCTCCTTTCACAGCTACATTGTGGCAGCCCCAGAAGGGACCCCAAAGTCAGAAGAAGTTAATTGAGAAGAAGAGAGAGAAAACTGGGTTTCTGAGTATGTAGACTCAATTTGTGGTTTTGGTGCTTTGCTGTAACTTCTGGCCCAAACAAAAATCAACTAAATCGTGAGACATTTAAGATTTATGGTATCGGTTAAATCCTTGTTTCTTAATATAGCACCCTGTTATCCTGATTAGAGAAAATAATTGTTTCTACCACAAACAAGGGAAGAAAGGAAAACATTCTTATGGTTGGTAACTATTCTTAAAAGATGTGGAAATGTATGCCAATGAAATAATCAGAGATGAAAACAAATGTGTATTGGTAAAGATAATAAAAGCATCATTACTTATGATAAAGCAAAAGATTTTAAATGATATCCATATCCAATATTAAAGGGATGGTTGAATAACCTCAGTACACCCTTAGAAGAAATTCTATTCATGTGCTAGGTGACACTCCCAAAGTAATTTTGTATAGGGAGAAAAGCCTCAACAGCAGATAATATAAAGCTTCACAGTAAAAATCGAGTTAAACAAATTTTCAAAAATGCATATCCAGGAACCAGCTATAACACCAAAAATAATTATGAGTATTTCTCTTGATGCCGTAATTACAGTTGATTTTGATTTTCTTCTGTATGCTTTTTTGCATTCTCCACGTACTCCATAAAGAAAATACGTTGCATTATATTGCAAACACAAATCGTCAGAGTGGCTTGATGAAGTGCGCAGCCGGGGTAAGAAATCGATGAGCGTCGGAGAGGAACTTGGCGACGGGGGCGGTGGAGCCCGTGCGGCGTTGCCACGTTGGGGCAGAGGTGCCCGTCGGAGATCGCTGGCGTGGCTCTGCTCTGATTTCTCAATGAGAAGTGGAGGTAATTTTCCTGCTGGAAGATTTGAAAGGAAAACTTCGGCAAGATAGAAATAAATGTTTTAACCGTAACACGGAATTACAGAGAAGACTGAAACACAAGGAAAATCTTAAGTGCCGTGACTGTAATAAAAAAAGAATAATTAGCAATCAGCATGGAAGCCTCCCTCTCAGTCTCTGATGATGCAAAAAGGAACTGAAAGAATTGCTTAACCAACTGTTAAATCAACCTAAATTGTTTTTAATTATAGACCTCATCTTATGACAACTTTCTAACTTTTTATTTGCAGTGCTCCATAAGGAGGAAAAGAAGATGCTTCATTTCCATCTGTTTTCACGCTATCAAACACGCTTAATGGAAATTACAGAACCTTAAAGATTCCGATTGAACATTCTTCTTTTAGACTTGCGCTCTGAAGTCATCCGTGAATTTGCGAGGAACATTTGAGTTAAATTTTAAAGAAATAAAACAGCCTAATGCTGAGAATAGGCTGCAGTGATGCACAGCAGATGTTTACCAACAATCGTAATTGTGAGACAGTTTCAAGTCTGCTCCCCTAGACTGACAGGCAGAGGCAGCGACCGCTTTGTGATGTGACGGAACGTGAGCGTGGAGACCTCATCCATTCGTTCAGCACGCTCTTACTGAGCACCCACTTTGTGCCAGGCCCTGCTCTAGAGGTGGAGGATTGACCATGAGCCAACAAACATTCCTGCCCTTGTGGAGATGGAGTTGTGGTCAGGTCAGAGAAGATGGACATTGATTTATTAATTCAACAGGGATTTTTGAAATTGCCTTTGTATTATTAATACATTATGTTCAAATACACCTACAGTAGATGAGATACGATGAGGAGGAGGATTTAGTGTCAGTCTGGAGGAAGCACTGATTTGGACAGATTATGAGGGGAAAGGTTGGAGGGGGAATGGGATACCAGCATCTTCACTTCTGAGGGACGGGGGGCAAAACAGCATGCCAGCCCCCTCTTCGTCCACGCACCCTCTTACAGCCCTGCAGGAGACCTCACTGTGAATTTGTGTTTCTGGACAACAATTGTTTGGGTTGTCTTAACAGGCGAGGTAGATCACGCTGTGAACCAACAGGCATATCACAGAGGGGCATGGCCACCACTGGAGTGCACAGGGAACGGCCACCGGGCGAACACAAAGACCCCCAGACTCCCCTCCATTCCCCATCGCGTCTCCTTCCTTGATGTCCTCTGCAGCCTTCCCACCAACCCATTGGGAAGAGCAGCCTGTTTCTGAATTTGAAGTCGTGACTGCCCTGCTCAAGAGGGGATCCTGGTTCCCAGTGTATATCCCCAGAGTTTTTATCTTTGTTTCTTTCTTCGATTATTTCAGATATGTCCTAGGTGGCTTCCCTGACTCAATCCACCATGTGCTCCAAGTCATTCACAATGACACGTCTTTCTAAAACGCCAGCTTCGTGGTTTAAACGCACACCCCATATGCTTTAGAATGTGGTCCAACCTCCCTACTCCTCTGTCAGAGCCTTTGAGATCGTGGCCTGGGTCACACTGGCAGCTTCATCTTTCTGGGCACCTTCTCCCTTCGTCTGAGTCGAGTGTCTGTTCCTCAGACATCGTGCTTTCTTTCCCTGTGTCCCCGTGAGCGTGGCTTTCTCTACTGAGAGTGATTCCTCTCTCCTGGCTGCACCCTTTCTGGATTTAAGGCATCAGCATAGAGATTTCTGGGTCAAGCAACATAACAACTATTCTTATGTGGAAATATTTCTACTGTGAACACCCAGAAATGCTAAATATTAACACAATTTACTCACTTCTTTATAAATGCATAGGTAAGCCTGTGAAATAGAAAGGGTGTCTCTGGGTGTCAAAGAGGGAATTTTAACTGCAGGACTGTGCGTGACGTCTGTGACAGCCCGGAGGGAGCCCGTGGGGTGTGCAAGTGGAATGTGGCCCCTCGGACCAAGTGCCTGGACCCCGCTGCTCACGTGGGCTGAATGAGGAGGTAAAATGAGGGCTCTGCGCAAGGTCAGACGTTTGGAAGCCTGCACCTCAGACACACGTCCACCAAATAAAAACCAGATAATTGACCCATCAGACACCCTTGCTGAAATATCTGTCAAAGGACGAAAGGCAGGAGGAACGAAATTAAATGCATAAGGACAGAGTTGATGAATAAATCAATGGTAAGTAAAACATTTTGTTAACATTAGACAAATCTAAATAAACACTGGATTAAAAAAAAAAAACTTACCATAAGAATGACTAAACGGATTAGGTTTAAAAGATGGTTGAATGAAATAAATAAGAGCAGATAGAGAAAATGTATCATAGAACAGCTGGCAACTCCATGGTCAAGATGCATATTAGTGGCAGCAGGTGCTGTGGGACATTTAATTTGGTGAAGAATAGTTTGATGCATTGTTATGAATGAGAGGGCCTGAAGTAGCAGATAGGGGAGCTTGCGGGGTCACCTTACCCTGAGGACTGGCCCTTTATATCCCTACCTAACTCTGGCAGTGCGTGGGGAACTTTATCACCCCAATTTGCATGTAAGAAGACCCAGGTGTGGATTAGCTAAGAGCATCCCTCGAACACACAATAGGTCAGTGTGGCTTCTGGCTCCTATGCCTACATGCGCTTACATGGAGAAGCAGGAAAGTGGAAGAGCTTTCAGAAAAGACTCCAAAATGAATCAAGAAGGGAAATCCATGAGAAAATGATTGTCCAATGTCAAAGCAGAATTAGAAAGTAAGGGGAGAAAAGTTTAGGGAGCCTTGAAGGGCTAACTGAACTCGATCTGCTGGTAGACAGGGAGGTGCTGAAGGCTTAGGAAAAGAGGGAAACAGGATTTAAAACCAGGTGCAGCGTCTGACATCCACAGGGACAAACACAGCTGACCGCATGGAGCACGCTGAAGTTAGCACAGCCCACCTTCAGGTGGCTTCAACAACGTGACTCATCCAAAAAGAGGAATGAGCGTATATTCACTTGAAGACAATAACGGCAAGGCTCTAAATCACCACCATCAGGCAACTAAACACGTATTTTTTAAAGTGTGTCATTTTTAGCTGATGAGTTCACACTGTCTGTCCAGTCCCCACTGTGCACCACACCATGTGATGTAAAACAGGATAAAAGGAAAACGGAGCCAAGAAATGCACAGAGACCATTTGGTCCAAAGAGGGACCCATTTGATGAGGCCAGAATAATTGGCCGTAATGAACTAACAAAGACCCAAGAGAATGAACACTGGTGTTGGCCCTCATGTGTCCAAGGTCATGGAAGACAGCAGAAACCAAGCGGAAACAACATCCAAATATTTGTCAGAGTTAGCTAGGAAAATGAGAATAGTCAAATGGTATGTCGACTTGTGTATACATGGATATTGCAAGATTCTAACCAGGTAGTGAGGGTTTTACAAAGCAGAAACTCCAAGCCCTGATGGAAACTCATAGCTTTAAAAATAATAACAATAATAATAATAATTGAAAGGCATTGCAAGAAAGAAGAAAAGAAGTGAAGAAGAAAAGAAGAGAGAGAGAGAGGAGAAACATAAATACATAGCAATGAAAAGAGTAAAATCACAGGCTTATTGGACTCTGCAAACAGAAATAGAAAAAATGAGAAGGAATTGATTTGCGTGGAATAGAGATATTTCCCAAAACGAGGGGCTTTAAAAAGCTACAAACATACAGGCTATGCCTAGAAGTCAACTTATCTACAGTAGCAGGAAAACACATCGACCAGGACCAGGTGAGGCCGTGAGATGGTCTAAAGGACAAATCTTTGGAAACTTTTAGAAACAAGATCCAAAGCTACTGACTTAAATCTGGTTCTGAACTGAGTCAAAAGGAGTCCTTGCTCATAATGAACTGTCAAGGCACGTTTCATTACTCATGAGAAAAACTAGAAGCTGAGAAGGCAGCAAAATCAAATAAACAAACAAACAATCTTGCTTAATGGAAGAAAAATCTCCCCAGAAAATGGAAATGACAGAATGATCTGGAAATACTTTCAAAACTGTTTGCTTAAATTGCTCAACAAATGAATACGTGAGGAGACGAGTATGGAAGGTCTGTGCAATACATTTGGTGGAAAAGTAATCAATGAAAAATCCTGAAAATAAAATACGGAACTCAAATTTCAAAAAAGAAGGAACTTGATAGAAACGATAAGTTCTGGACTAGACATAGTTGAAGAGAGAATTGGCGAATATAAAGACATTGATGAGAACACATCACAGAAGGGAGAAAGGTCAGAAAGAGTTAAAAACGAGGATGTGATAGGGTGGCGATATTTAACGTGGAAACGGTCTGGCATTTTCCCTGGTTTTCAGACATTCAGCACATACCAGTGGGGAGAGGAATATATTAGATATATTAGATATATTTTAACAAACTTACATAAAATAAATTTTAAATAGAAAAATCTTAAAACGTATCAGAGATCTAAAAGAAGGAACTAACAATTAACAACATGAATAATTACATTGACATTAGGCATCTCTTCCACAACAATATATGCAGGAAAATATGGAAAAAAATCCTCAAAGTGCTGAGGGAGAATAATGTTGAACCTAGTTTTTCACATCCGTTTAATCCATCATTAAAACGTGGGAGCAAAAAGACATTTCCGGGTGTGCAAAGAGGATAAGCGTTTACCATTCGTGGGTCCTATCCTAAGGAATTAAAATAATTGCTAAATCATGTAATTCATTAAGAAAATATTTCAAAAGGAAGAAATGAAATGAAAGTGGCAGATAAACAAATAAACTGACAAATTACATTAATAGTGTAATTAATCTTTGATTAGAAAGGTATCACTTATGTTTGCTTAAAAATGAAATGAAAAATGGAGGAATAATACCATCATAGAAGAGTTGGTTTTGGAGGGCAGTCAAACCACACTAGGTCTCCACCTTGTTTTGAAGGAGGCCAGCAACAATCAATTAACTTAGGTAAGTAATAAGAAATTATTTGAATATTTTAAAGTATACATAGTAGTAATTAGATGATAGATCTGTCTCCTATAGATAGCTTATGGATACATACATTTGTTACAAATCTGAAATAATGGATCAAAGAAATGCATCCAAAATTCTTTATTAGGTCATCTATGACAAGAACATTAAGGAGGTAAGTTGGAATGGAAAGAAAACACAACCTAATCAATGGCATCTTATTCAAGTTTAGTAGTGTTGAAGGATTTTTTTGCTTCTGTTTGTTTTTTGGGTTCTTTGTCCCCTCCCCTCCCTTCAATAGTATTTAAATTTTAAAAATGATCTAAAGAGAATAGCATGAAATATTACCACCTGATTATTATGCATGTTAGCTTTGTTATTACTAGTGCTCTTTGTGTATTTTCACAATTTCGAAATGAAATGTTGCACATATGTGTATGACAGTGGTACTTATCACAACAACACTAGCTTAGTGCTGGCTCTGAGCCGTGCTCGGTTCTGAACGCTGTGCAGTTATTGATCCACGCAGTCCCGCAGCTTTCCTATGGATGGATATTGCTACTATCTCCATGTCAGGAGTGGAAACTGAGTCACCAACAGGCTAAGTAGTGCACCTGAGATCATAGAGTTATTAAGTGATGGAGTCAGAATTTAAAACCAATTGGTCTAGTTTCTGAGCCTATATTCTTGACTATTGCAGGGTTTCTCAACTTCGCTGTTGTCACCGTGAGCCAGCTGACTCTTTGCTGGGGGAGCTGTCCTGTGCGTTGCCTGCCTAGCAGAATCCCTGGCCTTCACCCGCTAGATGTCAGTAGCATGTCCCTGCCCTATTCATAGCAATAAAATAAATGTCTCCAGATGTTGCTAATGTTCCCTGGGAGGAAAAATCACTTTTGGTTGAGATACCACATTATGCAATATTGCTCCAGCATCAATCACTCTAAAGAATCTACATGCATTCTAAACATAGTTGCACAAGATACAATGGTATAACAAAAGTATCACATATTATCCCATGACCTAACCACAAGCACTTTTAATAATTTGTTGTATTACCTTCCCGTCATTTTTCTATGCATATATTGCCCATAATAGGATAACTGCACACGTAATTATATATTTTAACTCATTAATATACGATGAATAATTTTTATACCATTAAATATTTTACTTACAATTTTAATGATTCTTTAG
>NW_012149408.1:612552-624642 GCF_000956105.1 Propithecus coquereli | reverse complement strand
TATATTTTAACTCATTAATATACGATGAATAATTTTTATACCATTAAATATTTTACTTACAATTTTAATGATTCTTTAGAATTCTATTTTATGACTATCAATTTAATTAAAAAATCCATTGTTATTGAAAGGTAGATCATCTCTAATGTTTTATTATACATTACACTGAATCAATACTATGTTCCTACATGTTTTGTATATCTTAGTATTCCTTTAGAAAGAAATCTCAGAAAAATAATTTTTGGGTTGACAAACATTCTCATCTTTTAAAATTTCATTGTATATTTTGACAATGACATCCTTGACATTTTGTTCCTAATTAAAATCTCACCAGAAATGAATCAAGTACCAATTTTACTGAATCTATGACAATATGAACTACATCTTGGTCTGCATCTAAAGTAGTAGACAACCGAGGGAAGCTCATTTTCAGTCTTGGGAATACAGTTCTATGATCATTTTAGACTTTACATGTCCACAATAAGGAGTATTAAAGAGGCTGCTATCACCCATGGCTCTTCTATCAAGAAGCGTTCCTAGATAGGAATCTGCTCAACATTCAATGGAAGGAAAGAAAGAAATTTTCCAGTTGGGACAAGGAAATAAATACACAGAGACAGGAAAATCCAATATCATAGTGTGTGCAAAATTTAAAAAAGAAAAAAAAACATACAAATATAAAGTATACTAATTGGAAACAATAATAATGAAGAAGACTAAGCTTAGTACCAGTAAGGCTCCACTCTACAGATGTGAGCAGTCCTGAGGCACTTTTCATTTAATTATTTGCATGATTTATTGATTTATGTAATGGAACCTATGTGTGTACATATGTGTGTATGTGCAGAAGTTTTTTATGGCTGGCTGAACTGGATTCTAACTTTAAAAGAAGATTGATCCATACAAAGTCACCTTAAAGATCTACCTCAGCTCTGTCGAGCACGTTTAAGAAAATGTACTATGGGTAGCCACTTCCTACCCTGGGGGAGTCTGACCGAGTCTACCTCCTACTGCAGCCCTGGCATGAGGAATCGTTATGGCGGGCAGATGAATGTCAGATGAGGTCTTTAAGGAGGTCTTTAAGGAGCAGGGATGGAGATATTCTTGGTCCTGTCCAGGTGAGGGTCACCGTAAGTAGATGCATGTGTGTGTCCTGGGTTGATGTAGACTCTCCTCTCTTTGTAGTTCAGGAGGCTGGGCACCAGAGGTGGGCTCTCCACATGACCAGGGGAGCGCGCAGTAGGGATGCGGACTTGGTGCTAGGACTGTGCGCTCGTGGGGCAAGTCTGGTCCCTGCTCAGTGTGGCAAAGGCTGGAATATCCTCTGAACCACCTTGACATGGCAGTCAAGCTTTGGGAAGTCCAGGTCACATAAACGGAAGAACAGCACCCCTGTGTGTGGAGCTTAGAGGTCCTCGGGGACTTGGGCAGGCGACAGAGCCAGTGAGCAAGTCGGCACCATATTGGACAAAGACTTACTGGACGGATGAGAGATGCAAAGATGACTCTCTGGTCTGTTATTGGCACTCCATAGTCTTTGCCTCACCTGAGAAATCAGAAGAGATGAATCTGACACCAGTGTTCTGGGGAAAGTTGGGGGTACCATGGGGGTCTCAGGAAGGAAGTACTGAATTTCCTGGTAATTTGGCAAGCAACATTTTGAGGAACTTTCAACTTAACTGAAGAAGTTTGACCTGTTAAAGAAGAGGAGTGTGCTTTAATTCTCTTTGTGAATGTGTGTGAGTGTGTGCGCGCATGCAGGGATTGTGTGAGTAAATGATTGCCACATGGGCAAGGAGCAGGAAGAGAAAAAACATCAGTTGACCCATTCAGGTAAATTCCAGCCATGATTCCATTGTCCAATATGGACAAGGTTATCTACCAAGATGACATAGCAACCTTTGGCTGCACCACTGCTGGGGCACTGCTCCACCATTACTGACGGGGGGGAGTTATGGACTCATTAAACTGTTAAGCCTTCGCTTGATGAAGTGCCTGGGTGCGGAGCTTATTTTCTGCTCCTGTGCGTTCACAGTCCATCAACTGTGGGCGCCAAGCACCGGAACACATTTTGTGGTTCGTTGGGTCTCGGTGATCTATGGTGCCTCAGAAGTCACTTATGAGCGCAAAGAAATCCTGAGGTGGAGAAGAAAGCCATTAGGATTGGACTTGACCATCCTTGTCCACCTTTAAGGTGCACTGAATGAAGATTCCATTTGTTAATCCAAGCCCTGCTCATCTGGGGAGCACAGGTAATCACTCTCCGCTAGGCAGCCAGATAAATGTTGATAGGCACCTATGTGTTCGCAGATGCGTTTATATAGATGAAGAACGCTTACCGAGACAGCCCCTGGGGCATGCCATCCCATGGTCACTACTCCCAGAAACGCTGTGGTCACTGTGTCACCCCATTCTGGAGGTCCCAGCTCAGAAAGGGCCTCACTGCTGTCAACGAGGGCCTCGGGATGCCCTCGGAAGCAGGCGTTTCTATCACAGCATCCGGGTGCTGAGTGAGTGGCTTTTCTTCCCGCATGGCTCCTTAGTGTTAGGCTCACTCCTTTCTGAGCATCTTCCAGTTTGCCTTTCCCAAACTTTTGCTGTTAGAAATGCACGAGTGGCCGTTGTACACGCCACTTTAGTTGTCTTCATCGCAGCCTGAGGCCCACTTGGCTGACCCACGGCCGTGTTGACGCCCTTCTCTCCTGAGGAATGACCCGTGGCTGGAGATTGGCATCCGTGTGGGGCAAACCCTTGTGGTTGTCCTTCCCCTTCATGTATGGCCTCCTTGCCTTTCTGGACTTGAATGCTGAATTGGTGACGCCGGCTTTGCTTCCGGTTGAGTGTCCAGTGGTGCTGATGGAGGTGCAGGTGCGAGCTCTGCCCATGGGCACTATAAAATAACCCATTACAGAGGGCTAGCCCTGGAGCAGGGGGAGCTTGTATCACACCTGCTTTAAGTTAGAAGAACCCCTTAAAAAGGGGGAAAATCAAGTAAATGAACACTTTTTTGTCCATTTAACACCAGACACAAAGTTATACTGATTTTTTCATGGTCATGACTGGGGTGGAATGTTACCAGCATCTAGCAGGCAGAGGCCAAGGCTGCTGCTGAACTTCCCACAGTGAACAGGACAGCATCCTCCACACAGAATAACCCAGCCCAAATCTCAGTAGTGCCAAGGTCGGGAGCTGAGGGTAGAGATGTGGCGGTAAAGCGCTTGTGTGTGTTCTCATGCACAGCTAGGCCGGCACTTTTGACACTGTCGGATATCCGCTTAGGCTTCATCTGACTGCCTTTCCGTAACACTCAGACTTGGGTAATTGTACAAAAATGTTAACGCCTGTTATCTGTTAATTTCACATTCATCTATGCATTATTCCATGCCCCTTGATTACATTTCCCCCAAAACCCACAACATTTCAGCTGTTTGACTCTATAAATGTTCGAGTACCTGAGCTCTCTATGTCATATGGAAAATGCCTAAATATTTAGTTTTTCTATAGTTTTTAATTCAAAACCTGGGAAGCACAATATAGTCGGTTTCTTGATAACAACTATGGAATGTTTTATGCAGAAGTTTTATCAGGGGATCTTCCAATTCTTTAAATATAAGAGCAAACAAATTGACTTAACAATAGGAGTGAGTGAGTTTTCTTACTTAATTCCAGGCTAAATGTCTTTCTTCTACTAACAGGGACTGCATATTTGGAAAGAAAATATAGAATGTATAAACTTTAAAGAAGTTCTCATGGACCAAAAAGCTTGAAAATTGAAAAGTTATAAAATTAGCTGAGCTGTTTGTAAATATAATAATCTAGAGTAAAGAACATTTGTTCTGGTAACCAAGAAAACACACATGACAGGAAGAGACAAATTAGAAGTGTTTAGAAAATGTGGTCTTACTGTAAAAGTGAAAATTTTTGAAACCACAAAGCATTGTCACGGCCTTCCATGAGAACTCAACAGACAAGTGTATGTGAACAGATGCACCTGACGTTTTCCCCTCCCCTCACTTTACTTATGATAGACGTCCAACGGTGGGGCACAAGCCGAGATACACCCCACTGGACATAGGGAGATGGTGTAGATGCATGAGGGTGAGGAAGAGACAGAGACAGAGATAGAAAGGGGGTCAGAGAGACAGAGAGAGAGAAAGAGGAGGAGAAGGAAGAAGGAAAGAAATGAAGGAAGGGAATGGAGGAAGGAGAGAGGGAGGGAAGAGAGTTGGGACAGAATGAAAAGCTATGTGAACATGCCATTTCACAAGCTTTGTAGGACGTGCATTGCTGAGGCAGACTAGGGATTCCTATCAATAATTCAGCTGCTTCCTCCATGGATTAGAATAAACTGTATGTGAAACTGTCAATGAAACACACCAGTGACTAACAGCCTCTCATTCAGCTGTGTTTGCTGAGCTCCCGCCACACACAGACACCACGCGAGGAGCATCCCAGGACACTTAGATGACTTCAGACCCTCCCCCTTCCTTCCAGTTATTTGTAACGTAACAGAGAAGCTCACTACTTAATTTAGTGTGGTTTCATCCATGACATTGAGTGATGGTTTCATTTCTGAAACCCAAGATTAGAAAGTAGTTCTATTATTTATTTCAACAATTGAACTGGAAAACATGGATGACATTGCTTTCTAGAAGCAAACCACATGTTTACATCTTCTGTTTGGGGGAAAGAAAAGGACAATTGTGTGTCTAACTACAACATCTACGTAAAATGCTTCAATTACAAAGAGACGGAACAGATGATACAAGGACAGTCACTGGACACAGGGTCAAAGACGTCCGTCTAACCTAGATTTTCCTCCCACGTGGGCAACATTGGGTAAATCCTGAGCTCCAAGAGACACCTCTCTGTGAACCTGAGTGTACAGCTAGATGATGCTCTGGAAACCCTCACAGTTCTGTGAGTGTGTGTGTGTATATATATACATATTTTTCTTTCTACACTGGCTGGCTGTAACTCCTGCTGAAACTGAGAGTCAGCAGTAAGTCCTCCAGAGGGCAGCTGAGGAGACCACAGGCTGGGCGCAGAGAGGGCCATCTTGATAAATAAACGCACCACAGAGAGCCGGAAACTCTTGGAACCGTGAGTCAACATGCTGACCAGAGCCTTTGGGGACACATTTGTTAGTGTTTTTGCCTTATTAATAAAATAGCAACAGCATTTCAGTGCTGTGTAGCTAACAAGTATATGACACTGAGAGCCAGTCTAGGACACCCCGAGTAGTGTAGCGGCGAGATGACGACCCTGCTCACATTTACCTTTTGGGGAAGTGATCTGAATTGTGCACTTAAATGTATGTCACCTTGACAGTTGATGGTGAAAAACAATGTGAGAATAGCACTATTGCATTGCCTGAGTGGGAGGGGCCGGTGGGAGCCTGAAGATACAGAACGTTCTGAGAGCCCTGAAACGACGGGTCAGTTCTCTGCCCCTGGTGGCTTCGCCATCACAGGGAACAGGCATGGCGCTTGTCTAGCATGTGCAACGTATGGCTAGTACCCTGCCACTTCAGAGAGAGAGAGACACAGAGAGAGAGAGAGAGAATTGAGGCATTTAAGGCCCCCCTCATACAATCCTGGTGTTTAAAACTTTTGGTCTCGCCACTCCACTGGCTTGGCTCGGTGCCAACAATTTAGGGAAACCGATCCCATCGCCTCTGAGAGTAAGACTTTTCAGATACGCCTGAAGGTACAGTCGGAACAATTTGGCTGTGATTGTCTAAGAATAAGTTTAAGTCATGATTTTCAGATCCAAGAGATAGCATTATATTTCACATGAGTCTCCCAAGTATTTGTATAAAATAATTCTCAGTGCCCCCTAAGTTTCGCCTGTGATTTACTATTTCGCTGTTATGTGATATCCATTAAAGACATTTAGTAGGCATACCCTCAAGAAACGTCTTGAGAGTTTTATCATTTAGGGAATATTTAAATGGAGAAGAAATGCAAGTGTTAATGCAACAACCCAGCTTAAAGTTTTAATCAAAATAAACTTAGAGCCAGTGATTGGATTTATTAAGTTAGACGTTTATAGATGGAAGCAGCTGAACCTTACAATTTGGAGAAAGTTGATATAATAAAGAGCAAACCTCTACCGCGGTTTTGCATATACATGTATTTATTTATTTATTTAGTAATGCATATTCTGAAATATTTCTAAAGCAAGTAAAATAGCAAAAATAAAAATATTTGGAATAAAGATAAGCAGAATCGACAATGAGAATGACTTCATCTACTAGTTGTGGAAGTTTCAAATGGTTAAATTCAGTAGAATTTAGCCTAAATCTTAGTAAAACAGAACGGCGAATAAAAAATATAAATTGGCCATAAATTATTGTATTAATTTCCTATATTTTGATGAATAAGCAGATTTATATACTCTTTTATCAGAATTAATCTATCTTCATATATTCCAGAGCCCAAGTACGAAATTTCAATAAGCATCTCATCAGCTTCTTTCCTCTGCGGTACACGGAGCAAACGGAAAGCAGGAGGATGTGCGGAACCCCAAGGCGTTCGGCCACATCGCGAAATTCTTTCCACTATCATGTCGGTTTCTAAATTTCTGCTCCCACAGCCTCAGCCTTTTGGTAATCTGGTAATCAAGTTAAAAAACAAAATTGAAGGTATTCTATTGTGTTGCTGAAAATAACAACTAGCCCACTTATAACACTTCCTGCAACACAGGACTCTCCGAAGGACCTAGGGCTGCTCTGTAACCCTAAAGTCTCGTGTAGGAAGGGCTATCTCCTTTCAATTACCAAGATAGTTTTTGGACCAAAAAATATTTACCTTGATTAGTTGAAGTACAACATTAACGAAGAGTACTGTGTTGAGCAAAATTCTGATTTTTACTCCTCAAAAATATCCCTCATTGAAGACAGAGAGAAAAAAAGTGGCTGGAGTTGGCAGGGGGGAGCCCCAGAGGTAAGAGTGCTGCACACGAAAGCCCGGGGCTGCACGGGCCGTCTCCTCTGGGTACTCAGCCGGGTCTGTACGCGGGGTGAGGAAACCAAGGACAGAGGGAAAACCACCCACAAAGAAAGAAGAAAATAACACCTCACTTTCGTAAGGAGCCAGGAAAGTACTTAGTTTGCACCAGACATAATGGAAAACCTAATAATTAATAGGGTATTGGGCAGAGCACTCTGAAATGTCCTGCCTCAGCAATGAGAAATAACAGGCCCACAACAAAGCACCAAGTAAATGTTAAAAGTAAGATCCGAAGAGATCAAGCTATTTTTAGATAATTTAACTTCATCCCTAAACAGGGCTCAATAATTCTTACAGGATTACAAAATTATCCCAAATCCAACAAGGTGAAGTTCACAAAGATTGGCATCTAAAAAGTACTTATCAGCCATGCAAAGGGCAGGAAAATAAGACCCATAGTGAACAGAAAATGCAATCAAACTAAACTGACCCAGACTGACACATAGATTAGAATCAGCACATAAAAACGTTAAAAAATTGTTATACTTGCATTTCATATGTTCTAAATATTAAGTAGCAACACAGAAGACCTTATAAAAACATTGAGATTGAACACCTACGGATAGAAATGGCAATGTCTCAGATGAAAATACTCTAGATATGTTCGATACATGTTAGACATTGCAAAGGAAAAGACTAATGAACTTGAACATATAGCAACCGAAACGATTTAAAATGACATGGTGGGGAGGATGAAACATATGAACAGAACAAAATCCAGCTGTGGGACAAATAAAAATAGATCAATAGGGGTATACAGGAGGTAGTGGCAGAAAAAAATTAAAGAATAACCATGTATTTTCAAAATTTGATAAAAATTATTAACCCACAAAAATGTAATGATAAAAACTATGAACCCCTAGAAATTTAATTTAATAAAATCTGTGAACCCACAGAAGTTTAATAAATCCCAAGCATAAGAAACATGAAGAAAACTATACAAAAGCACATATCAAATTTCTTAAAACAAGTATGTATTAGTTATCTATGCTGCATAACAAATTATTATGACACTTTGCAATGTACATTTATCATCACTGCAAAATTCCTAAAGGTCAGGATTCCAGACAAGGCTTAGCTGGCTGCCTCTGTCTTGTTCTCTAACAAGGCTGGATTCATGGTGTTGGCCAGGACTACTGTGACTTCAAGGATGGGATGGGGAGCAGCTGCTTCCCAACTCACTTATGCTGTGGCCCTTGGTAGCTTCAGGCCCTCAGTAGTAGGTGGCAGAAAACATCAGAGATGTGCCACTTGGGCTTCTCCACAGGACAGCTCATGACACATAGCATTGCTGTAGGACAGAAGCCATGGTCTTACTGCAATTTAATCTCAGAAATGATATTCCATGACTTCTGCTGTATTCTCTTCATCAAAAGTGAGTAAATAAGCCCAGCCCACTCTCAGGGAAGGGAACTGCACAGATGTGAATACCAGGGTGTAGGATCGTGGAGGCCCACCTTAGAACCTGCCCACCACAGTTGATAAAAGGAAAGTCCTAAATCAATGAGAAAGAGAAAAGCACAAAAGAATGTGCTATGTACAGAAGATCACAGATAAGAATGGCTGGTGCTTTCCTCATTGGACACAATGTAAGTGACAAGACAATGAGGCAACATCTTTGAGGTACCAGGTGGGAGGGGGAGCTGTCAACTGAGTATTCTATACCCAGCAAAAATAGCTTTCAAAAACAAAGTGACATAAAGTCATTTTTAAACATTCAAAATCTGAATGAATTTTTCACCAAAGACATAAACTACAAAAAATATTAAAGGAAGTACTTCAGGCAAAAGGAAAATGTACTAGTTAGAAAGTTGAATCTACATAAAGGAATGAAAAGTATTAGACATGTTAACTACATGGATAAATATATGATATTTTTATCGTTACTTAAATCTCTTGAAAATAATAACAATGCAGCATGAAGTTTACAATATATGAAGGTAAAAAGCATGATAATAATTTAAAAAATGATGAGAGGGCAAAATGTAGGCATACAGTCATGTGTTACTTAAGTGGGATGCGTTCTGAGAAATGTGTTGTTTCAGGCAATTTCATCCTTGTGCAAACACCGTAGAGTGCACTTACACAGACCTGTATGGCACACTCTACCTCTCCTCTAGGCAACACGGTATAAGCTATTGCTCCTGGGCTACACATCTGCACAGCATGTTACTGTACTTAATACTGTAGGCAACTGTAACACAATGGGCAATATTTGTGTATCTAAACATAGAAAAGATACAGTAAAAATATAGCATTATAATCCCATGGGACAGCCATTTCTATGTGGTCCACCGTTGACCTAAACATCATTATGCAGCATATGACTGTACTATTATAAGTTTCTTATACTTTCATAAAATATGACATAATATCCCTTGATAGCAGTCTGTGATAAGTTAAAATGTATCCTATGAACCCTAAAGTGATATCCAAAATAAGAAAACAAAGAATTATGAATAATAAAACAACAGAGAAGAAAAGATGAATCATAAAAATCTGATACAATAAAAGGCAGAAAAAGAGGTAAAACAAGAACAAATTCCAGATGGGACAAATTTTTAAAAAATCATGACAGATATAAGCCTAAACATATGAATAATCACATTAAATTTAATATATTTTCAGGCTACTCAACTGTTTTTGTGAATAAAATTTTATTGGAACGCAGCCATGCACATTGTGTTAATATTGTCTGTGGCTGTTTTCACATCCAGTGGCAGAGCTGATGAGTTGAAACAGACTGCAGGACCCACAAGCCTACAACAGTGATTGCCTGCTCACTTCTGATCTAAACACCCTAAGTAAAGGCTACATAAAGGTTGCATAAAAAGCAATACTCAACTCTGTACTTACTGCAACATGTGCATTTTAACTACAACAAAAAAAGACATACAAAATTATAGTAAGATGATGGAAAATATACACTATGCTAATACTAATAAAAGAATGGTGGAGAGGCCGCTAGATTAGCATTAGACAAAGTGACTTCAGGACAAACAGTGTCAATAAGGAGAAAGATCAATTCATAAAGATAGAGGAGTTAATTAATCAAGAAGATATAACAGTAGTAAACATTTCTTTACCTAACAAGAGTGCTTCAAAATAGTTAAAGCAAAACCTGGTAGCACTACAAGCAAAATGCACAAACATTCTTTTCAAATGCACACAGACTGTATTTTGGGCTGTAAACTAAGTGTCAATAAATTCAAAACGAAGTATGTCCTAACCACAATGAAATTATGTTAAAAATCAAAGCAGTTAGGGAGAAGGAATAAGTTCGAGTGCTTCATAGGACAATAGGGCAACTATAATTAGAAGTAATTTATTATATGTTTCAAAATAGCTAGAAGAGAAGATTTGGAATGTTTCCAACACAAAAATGTGATAAATGTTTGTGGCGATAGACACCCCAATTACCCAGAATTGACCATGACACACTGTACGCTTGTATCAAGAGGCAACGTGTTCTTTGGGATGCCACGCGGTCTCTCTGCTCTCTTCCCCTCCCCTTCTCTCTCTCTCTCTCATTCTTTCTGTCTTTCTAAGGGATATTTTTTTTTACTTTTATGTCTTAAAAAAGAAGATACAACATGTACCCCACAAATATGTACAACTCTTATGCATCCATAATTTTTTTTAAAAAATCAAAAGCAGAATCCTTGAGATTTTGGAAACTAAATAGTACACTTCTAAATAACCTTTTGGTTCCAAAGAAAAAGTCCAAAGAGAGATTAGAAAACATTTTAAACTGAATGAAATATATGGGGTGCCACTAAAACATTACTTGGGGTGGCAGAGTTTATAGCAAGAATGGTTATATTAGAATGGAGGCAAGGTCTCAGATTGATGCCTTGAGTTTTCACTTTAAGATATCATAAAAAAAAGAGCAAATTAGACACAAAGTAAGTAGAAGAAAGAAATGATGGAGCAATGGATGAAATCCAAGACCAAAAAAAAAAAAAAAAAGCAACAGGGAATATCTATGAAACCAAAACAGTTTTTTGAGAGGATTCATAAAACCAATAAATCTCTAGTCAGACTCATTAGAAAAAAAACCACAAATTATTAAATACCAATAGCAGGAACGAGAGAGGTTGCATTGCTATATATTCTACAAATAGTAAAAGTATAGTAAGAGAATATTATGAACAACTTTATGCCAATGAATTTGACAACATAGATGAAACAGACAAATTCCTTGACATACAAAGGATTTTGCATTGCAAAGCTCCCTGGAGAGGAAACAGGAAACATGAAGAGCACTGCATGTGTTACCAGATATCGAATTTGGAGTTTAAAGCCTCCAAATGTAAAAATGCAAAGGTAGAAAGTACATATAAAATACAACGCTTTTGGAAAACAGTATGGCAATTTTTTGAAACATTAAACATACACCTTCCGTATGGACCAAATGACCTGCCCTAGCCGTTTACCCAGAAGAAAAGAAAACATGAGTCCACAGGGAGCTTGTCAGTGAGCGCTCCCAGCAGCTTCCTGTGTAACGGGGAAAGCTGCCAACAACTCAACGTCCAGCAACAGGTGGGTGGACAAAAGCACTGTGGTTCACACAATACTACCTAGAATAAAAACGAATGACTATCGATACACACAGCAATGTGAATCAAACTCAAGATCATCAAGGTGCTTGAAAGAAGGAGTATGCACTATATGACTGTATGATATAAAGTACGTGAAAATAGAAACTGATCTAAATCCATAGCGACAGAAAGCAGAGCAGTGGCTTCCCGTTGGAAGTGAGTAGGAGGGATGGGATTATTAATAGAAAGGAACACAGAGATATCGGGGTCGGGGGTGACGCGCGATGCATACGTTCACTGCCTCAGTTGTGATTTCATGGATGTAAACACATGTCAAAACCTGTCAAAATTTACATGTTAAATATATTCTGTTTATGTCAGTCCCATCCCGATAAAGCTGTTTAAAGAACAGGTTTGTTAAAGCACCTGTTGGAGCACGTGGCTGACTCTCCTGTCAGAGCCCCACCTTCCCGTCGTGAGAGCAGGACGTTTTGAGAGAAAAGTTCATTTTCAAATTCTAAAAAAAAAAAAAAAAA
>NW_012149408.1:606058-610817 GCF_000956105.1 Propithecus coquereli | reverse complement strand
AGCCCAACAAGGAATGATGGATTGTTTATTCTTGGTTTTATCAAATTACACCTAATAAGACTTTCCACGGAAGATAAAGAAAAATTCATGTCTCATTAGGATCCTCGACGCAGTTGGCGATCACCGTGTGGCTCATGGGAAGGAGAATCTCGGCGCCGCAGCAATTTGCACACGCAGTGACGTGCCAGATGCCACGGAGCGGCGTGAGAGGAGCTGTGGCAACCGCTACGCCCACCCTGATTAAAAATGAGGCAAAACACTCCTGTTGTTTTTCAGAATTAAAGCCACCATCTGAGTTCCATGCATCGGATGATGATTTAAACTCAAAGGCTGTAACGCTGGTGTTTTCTGGGAGGGGCAAGCTTAAAATGCCACCAGCACTGGGGAAAGGCTACTACAAATCTGCCCGCGGGCACTGAAGAGTTCCCTTCCACATGCCAAAATGCAGACAGGAAATTAGGTTAGGCAGCTTGGCCACTCTAGAAAAATCTAGAGCTGAGACCCTGACACCAGGAGCACGGAGTCTGTCTCAGTCTGCTCAGGCCGTTATATCAAAACACCACCAACTGTGGGGCTCAAAGGACGAACTCTCATTGTCTCACAGCTCTGCGGGCTGGGAGTCTGGGATCGCGGTGCCAGCGGGGTCAGGTGCTGGGGAGGGCCCTCTTGCTGGCTTGTAGAAAACACCTTCTCACTGTGCCCTCACGTGGCGGGTAGAGAGGGAGAGAGAGAAAGATCTCTTTCTCTTCCTCTTCTTGTAAGGCCACAGTCTATTCTGATTAGGGGCCCTCTTTGATGTGACCTCAGGTGACCCTAATTACCTCCCTGAAGCCCCTCCCTGCAGGCGCAGTGACATTGTAGGTCAGGGCCTCAACATATGATTTTGAGGAGCCACAATTCAGCCCATAGCAGGTGCCGTGGCATGTTTTCATCCCCGTCCCAGAATTCATTAGTGCTCACCAAAGCCAGTGGTAGGAGTGGTCCCCGTCCACGGTGTGGAAAAGGGCTCTGCCCGGTTGCTCATCGCTGGCGAGTTCTTTCAGGCCTTTCGGATAAGCACCTCTGTCTCCCGTATCAACATTTGGGTTAGAGATCTCTAACTATTTGTCTTTAAGACCAGGCTTTATTTCAAATTAACATGGCGTTGAAAATATTTGGACAGTCATTTTTCTTAAATATTATCTTACAGAATTTATATTAAATGAGTGTGCATCTGATGAAAACAAAGGCACATCTCACAAAAAGATGTTATATATGGACATTTTGACTTTGAAAAGCAAAGGAGTAATGACTTTCTCAATTTTTGATAAATTGGCAGAAAACTTTGGTAAAATTGCACAGTATTAAATATATGCAAGGGCATACAAATGAATTCCCAAGAAATGGTAAAATCTGAATAAGACCAGAGGATTGTGTGGATTTCCTCGTTGTGCTGTTGTGCTGTAATTATGCAAGATGTTGCCATCGGTGGGAAACTGCGTGAAGGGTACCTGAGATCTCGCTATTATTTCCTGCAACCCAATACGAATCTACGATGATCTCAATACAAAAAGTTAAAAATAATATCATGAAAAATACAATATTTCTACTTGCCCTTACAGCTAGGTACTCACACAAAGAGATGTTTCCAGTGATGTCCACTAGTGCCATAATTGCTGTGGCTGGATGGTAGGACTATTTTCATATTTTCACCTGGCCAGAGCAGCACAGTGATGATTTCCCAAGCCACACTGGGAAACTGGGGTCCCTCTTAGGACTTCCAAACTAGAATCTTATAAAGGAGTGAGTCTCCCTCTGTGTAGCGATGTGCTGGTGTGCGCAGATGTTTTCAAATGGGCAGGAAGCTGTGAGCCCGAGGAAGCCTCCAGCAAGTGTGCCCACAGCCGCAGAGATGCGCGGGTCTCCGAGACACCAAGTCCTCACTGTTGGTCATCCCGGCCCCCAAAGCTAGCCTGCCCTTCCTTCCTGGAGCCCAGGAGCTGGCCAGTCCCCTGCAGCCCGTGACAGCTTGAGTGGGGTGTCTCCGGCCTCCACCCATGGCCAACCATTGTTATCACCCACACTGCCAACCAGGGTGTCCCACCGGGCTTCCTTCTGTTATTTGTTGGAAACATTCTTTAATGTTTTCAGATATATTCACCTTTTTTCCCATGAATACAAAGCATTTGTATATGTGGTCTTTATACCTAAAATTATTTTAAATTACCCTTGCAGACAGGGCAAAGGTTTGTGCGGTAGGCTTTACATACCACTGGCGGTAGAACACTGTCATGCTTACCGGGTCCACAGGACGCAGGGACAGTGCACAGGCAGTCAGCTGGAGGTGGAGGGAGTAACCATGAGGCGGTGTCTGTCCCCACTGCCATTGACACAGTCCTCCGCAGACAGCTACACGTGCTGACTCAGCACCTGAGAGTGAAGGGCATCGATTGTCCCCGTGTCTTTGGGAGAACTCTTTCCAAATATACTTTGCATTGATTGGAAAAGGAAGCTTTGTGCCAGTGTAACATGTGACCGCCAATTACAGGATTAAGGACAATCTTGGATGACTGGGTGTCCTAGCAGGGCTACGCCTACTCTCCTAGCCATCGTCAAAGTTAACCTAGGAGTAGGAAGGATGGGATTATTTCTACCGTTTGCAAGATGTATGGTAAGAACTTTTATATTTATAAGAGAATAAAGATGAAGTGAGACTTCTGCCTGGGTACTGGGGGAGTCACAACACACTTAGTAGAGACGCTCTGGCCGGGGAACACTGGCGAGTATCTGTGTTCCAAGGGTTAGCTCGTGGCTGGCTGGACCCGGCTTTGGAAGTCCAGTGTCTGACAGATGGCTACGTAGAAACAGAGAGCGCCAGAGGGGCTTGCGGAGTGGAGGGGTCCCAGTGATGCACAGACAAGAGTGTGGCAGGAGCCTGGAGTTCAGCAGCGTCGGGGTCCTGAGGACTCCCTGGGGGGCGCCCTGGGAGCCACGTGTGGGCGTCCCACCAGATAACGCGGGCGCTGGCACCCAGGGCAGCCTCAACAAAGGCCGGTGCCTGTTGCTGCTGTTAATTCCATCTTTATTCTCATTCCAGAGCTGGGAAGCCCGGAACGGACTATTCAGGCTTTTTATCTTACCTGCAGTTGATGTGTCTGCTGCTCTCAAGCGACGTGCTGTCTGTCCTTCCCACACTCCGACTGCGGCTGTCTCTTCTGGGGAGGTCGGCGGTTTCTGAGAGCACCTCAGTTCTTGGTGGTCACGGTTCTCAAGTTTGGGGTAAAGTAATGCGTGCCTGTACTTCTACGGGACACGGGTCACATGGAAGCAAGAGGTCATTGCTTTACCTATGTCCCTAAGTCCCTTTTAGCTCTAAACGCCAGCACTCTCAAACATTGGGGTGCATAGACCTTATCTAAGGGCGCTGATTAAAAATAGAGATGCCTGTCTCCTTTCCCCGAGCTCTGTGTTAACCAGCACTCCTCTGCCCCCCAAGTCATGGAACAGCAGCCTTACAGGGAATAAAAATAAAATTAAGGAAACAGCTGAAATATAATCATCATACCTTCAGTATGACCTGCATGGGGAAGATGGCATATAAAATATGATTTTAACAATTTACTTATTTATATCCATATCCAAATATCACTATTTTACCATAGTTATTAGTGTGCTTACTTTTTATAGAAAAACAATTACTTCAAAATGTTTATTACAACAATAAAAGGCAATCATTTATTTAACCATTGCCCACATATCAGTATTTATGGGTGATAGGAATTTCCAAACCCCTTTGAGATTCTGTAAATAAATCTACCCTGAGTGTGTAGAGTGGTTTGAATATTTGCTGAAATACAGTGAGCTTTGTGGACAAGACAGATTCCTTTGGAAGGGAGAAAGAGTGGACTTGGGCATTTGGTGAGTGGGAAGGCCTCCCCTCATACCTCTGGACCGACGGAGAGGGCGGTGATGCTCTAAGAGAGCTGACGGGAGTCACCCATTTTCTGCACTCTGTGCAGACTTCCGTGCTTGCTGCTTGAGTTTTGTACAATAGGTGGACGAATGAGGCCCGTGTCCTGGGAAACCCGCAAAGGGGCAAGGTATGGAAAATGCTCAGTGTGTGTCTCTCTCTGCTTCTGGTCTTGCCCCCGCCGGTGTACACCAGCTCCTGGGCTGGCCCCTCTCTGTGTTCAGGCCACTTTCCCAGGGGGTGTATCTGCCCCCCTAACCAGCCTCTGGGCTCTGCCCCTGAATCAACTCTCTCCCGTGTCACAGCCTCACCGGCACCAGTCTGCTGGCCCCTCCGAAATCTCCATCTTCGTCATCTGCAGCCCGATCTTCCTCGTGAACTCCGGCCTGGAAGCACCAAGCATCCTAAGCCCAAGGCCTTCGACCTCGGCTCTGTGTACTCCCTCCAGCCCCTCCTCTGTTTCTGTCTCTCTCTCTTTCCGCTCCAGTGGCTACGCCGCCTGCCGAGCTGCCCCCTCCAGATGCCCAGGCACCCCGCGAACTTCCCCTTCCAGGGATCACACCTACTCCTCCTGCCAACTGGCCCTAATTATTGCTTTAATCTCAGAGGCCCCCTGCCTTGAGTGTATACCTTTCCAGACCACAGGAGAGAGAGAGAGAGAGAGAGAGAGTGTGTATGTGTGTGTGTTTGTGTGTGTACACACATATATAATATATATTAATGCAAGTCTGAGCACACACACGCATATCTGTATCTATAGATAGGTTCTTAATGCAAGTCTGAAAGTCCGAACAGTTACACCCCTGCTGA
>NW_012149408.1:602760-606008 GCF_000956105.1 Propithecus coquereli | reverse complement strand
AAAAAAAATTCTCACAAAGTAGTAGTTTTAAGAAACAGAGTTTGAATGCTTTTAAAAACTTCATGCAGATTTTAGTCCAGTTCATCCTGCAACAA
This sequence comes from Propithecus coquereli, assembly GCF_000956105.1. Lineage (NCBI taxonomy): Eukaryota > Metazoa > Chordata > Mammalia > Primates > Indriidae > Propithecus > Propithecus coquereli. Next base: position 605,913 of record NW_012149408.1, on the reverse strand, counting down.
GAAGGCGAGAGTCAAACCCTTTCTGTTCTGAGACTCAGGTACTTTCCCAGCGCCAAGGGTGGAGAACGCTGGAGCCAGTTCCTGGTGAGGGTCTTCGAGGGCCGTTCGCACCAGGAAGAGAACGGGAGGGCGATGACTGAAAGTCCAGGCGGGTGTGCGGGGTCTTGGGGCGGCAGCGATGACTTGCTTTTGCTTCCTGTAGCCCACGGTGGGATGTTGTTTGCACACAAGCTCCCCAGCATCCCTGAAAACTGAGAGCCGTGAGGTAAACAGACCAGGTGGCTGATACAGGCCGGGAAAGTACCAGGCAAAGCCCACGGGTCCCCTGCAGCCGTGCAGTGCAGGTGAATACTGGGGAGACTCTGGGACTCCCCCATGCTCTGGCAAGTCGGGATGTGGCCGAGAGGCCGCCGATCTTCTAGACACAGCCTGTGAAGGGCATTGTCAGGGCGGGAGGAGGAAGCCCCAGGACTTCATGGTCAGGGGTGTGGGTTCTAGCATCCAAGGGTGGCGTGTGACTCTCAGGACCTCCCTGTCCTCATTCCGTGTGACCTTGTGCAATTGTTTCATCTCTCTCCTCCTGGGGCAAAGAGGGTGGTGGCAGTGCCTGACTCCCCAGAGGGGACTGCTGACTGAAAGTGACACCCCGTACCCAGCCCTTGGTTTCCTGCAGACACACAGCACTCGCTCAGCAAGGAGGGCTGTGCTGACCGAGCCGTGCTCTCAGCGGGTGGACTGCCCGCGGCAGGGCTGACCTAGCTGACCAGTCAGGCTAGATTCACCTGGGGGTGATTGGATTATAAATTCTGTGTGAACGGGGCTTGGTGTAACAACGCATTGAGTTATAGAAAATACAGGTTACGTCTTGTCACTCAAATACACATGCCTTAAAAACGTGAGCCCACCCCCAATGCCTGTGCCACGGCAGAGAGTCTGAAGAGATGTCCTCTGGTGGTCCTTCTATTAACTTTTCTGTGGCCAGGTACCAGACAATTGACACTTCTGTGCCTCAGCTTCTGGGGCAGGTCAAAGTCAACTGTTAATGTCCTTCCAGCTCTTGTATTCTGGCTCTCTCGTTTCCTCTATTTGATTAGCAAGAGTCAACACGGGTGACTGCTCTCCGCCAGCGCAAGGCTCTTGGCTGTGGAGAAATCTTCCCCGCAGAGTCTGGCAGCGCTTGTGGAGGCTCCTGGGCCACTCACAGTTCCAGCAGCTTTGGTTTTGCACAAGCCCTGGTGTCTCCTGTGACCTGCAGCTGGACTCATGGCCCAGTGGCACGGTGGCACAGGTGGGGCAGTCTGCTTCTTAGTCCCGCTGGGTCACAGGAAGGCGGAGTCTGCAGGACTCGCAAACATCGCATTCACCGTGCCTGGTCCTGCCGGCAGCGTGGCGCATTTTCTCTCTATACCACAAACACCGTGTGACGCCACCTGTCACTTCTGTACAAATTAATAGAAATGAGTAGGTGAGCCACATTTGTCTTACTTAGGAAGCATTTTTGTACCATGAAAGACTTGTTTTTCTAATGCGTCCTCCTAAAACTTATTTTCGATTCCGCCACCTCAGCTGTAATAACTTCCAGGAGGGTCTGACTGGCCTGGCCGTGAGATTCTTCCTGGTGCCGCCGCAGACGCAGAAGCGACGCCATCTTCAGTGTCTAAGGATCTAAGTGTAATCCCGAGCCCAACAAGGAATGATGGATTGTTTATTCTTGGTTTTATCAAATTACACCTAATAAGACTTTCCACGGAAGATAAAGAAAAATTCATGTCTCATTAGGATCCTCGACGCAGTTGGCGATCACCGTGTGGCTCATGGAAAGGAGAATCTCGGCGCCGCAGCAATTTGCACACGCAGTGACGTGCCAGATGCCACGGAGCGGCGTGAGAGGAGCTGTGGCAACCGCTACGCCCACCCTGATTAAAAATGAGGCAAAACACTCCTGTTGTTTTTCAGAATTAAAGCCACCATCTGAGTTCCATGCATCGGATGATGATTTAAACTCAAAGGCTGTAACGCTGGTGTTTTCTGGGAGGGGCAAGCTTAAAATGCCACCAGCACTGGGGAAAGGCTACTACAAATCTGCCCGCGGGCACTGAAGAGTTCCCTTCCACATGCCAAAATGCAGACAGGAAATTAGGTTAGGCAGCTTGGCCACTCTAGAAAAATCTAGAGCTGAGACCCTGACACCAGGAGCACGGAGTCTGTCTCAGTCTGCTCAGGCCGTTATATCAAAACACCACCAACTGTGGGGCTCAAAGGACGAACTCTCATTGTCTCACAGCTCTGCGGGCTGGGAGTCTGGGATCGCGGTGCCAGCGGGGTCAGGTGCTGGGGAGGGCCCTCTTGCTGGCTTGTAGAAAACACCTTCTCACTGTGCCCTCACGTGGCGGGTAGAGAGGGAGAGAGAGAAAGATCTCTTTCTCTTCCTCTTCTTGTAAGGCCACAGTCTATTCTGATTAGGGGCCCTCTTTGATGTGACCTCAGGTGACCCTAATTACCTCCCTGAAGCCCCTCCCTGCAGGCGCAGTGACATTGTAGGTCAGGGCCTCAACATATGATTTTGAGGAGCCACAATTCAGCCCATAGCAGGTGCCGTGGCATGTTTTCATCCCCGTCCCAGAATTCATTAGTGCTCACCAAAGCCAGTGGTAGGAGTGGTCCCCGTCCACGGTGTGGAAAAGGGCTCTGCCCGGTTGCTCATCGCTGGCGAGTTCTTTCAGGCCTTTCGGATAAGCACCTCTGTCTCCCGTATCAACATTTGGGTTAGAGATCTCTAACTATTTGTCTTTAAGACCAGGCTTTATTTCAAATTAACATGGCGTTGAAAATATTTGGACAGTCATTTTTCTTAAATATTATCTTACAGAATTTATATTAAATGAGTGTGCATCTGATGAAAACAAAGGCACATCTCACAAAAAGATGTTATATATGGACATTTTGACTTTGAAAAGCAAAGGAGTAATGACTTTCTCAATTTTTGATAAATTGGCAGAAAACTTTGGTAAAATTGCACAGTATTAAATATATGCAAGGGCATACAAATGAATTCCCAAGAAATGGTAAAATCTGAATAAGACCAGAGGATTGTGTGGATTTCCTCGTTGTGCTGTTGTGCTGTAATTATGCAAGATGTTGCCATCGGTGGGA
>NW_012149408.1:582341-599515 GCF_000956105.1 Propithecus coquereli | reverse complement strand
GCATATCTGTATCTATAGATAGGTTCTTAATGCAAGTCTGAAAGTCCGAACAGTTACACCCCTGCTGAATGTCTTTCCCTGCCCCGAACACTTAAAGGATGTGTTTAGCCAGCCGTGTGTCACGTTACAAGGCACGGCTCTCCACCATGTCTCCTTTCCAAGTAATTCTCGCTCCATAGCAAACAGCCCCTTCACCTGGCAGTCAGTTTGCTAGGGCTGCCTTAACAAGTTACCCCCGTCTGGGGCTGAAACAACAGAAACGTGCCGTGTGCGGTCCCAAACGCTGCAGGTCCCAGACCAGGTGCCGGCAGGGCAGGTGCACTCGGGGGCTGTGAGGGGCCTGCGCCAGGCTGCCCTGCTCCCTGTCCCCTCGCTTCCCCTGCCCCGGGGTGTGTGTCCACGTTTCCCCTTCACACTCACACACACACACACACACACCACAAACACATACACACACACCACACACAGCACACGCCACACACTCACACACCCACACACCTGAGCCTGGTCACGTTCCTTCTATGTCCTCTGGGTGACCGGCCTGTGGCTCAGAACACCTGGTAGTTCTAGGCCCCCGGGCCCCACCCTCTCCCAGCTGGGCGCTCCCCTCCTCCACCCTGGGATCTGCCCAGCCCAGTGACAGCACTGGATAAGGTGACTCTTAAGGGCTCTGAAGGCTCCAGAATTACAGAACATTTGAAATATTTGTATCTGAGAATCAGTCTACCTTCCTCCTAAAGCCACAACTCTGCAAACTGTATATATTAATAACAATAGAATTAGTGGACTTAGCGTTGGCCTGGCTGTGGGTTTGGAAGAAAGAAATGATGCTATCAATTATAGCAATAGATTTCAAGAAAATACTGGAAATTAATGACACTAACAAAAGTGGAATATTATTTTTGTGATATACACAATATGTGTACAGGAAGCTGTCTTTAGAGGGGACGACTTTTGAAGTTTTTGATAGGATGTTACTTTTCTCAAATAATTTCTTTCTCTAGCTTTTTCTGACAACTGGAATATTGAAATCTCTTTATACAATTTCTGAGGGTAGGTAGGGTCCTAGAGTTTGCTTTAAAAATTATCTGTAGTAGTTGTGCATTTAAAGAAAGTGATATCTAATTTATCTGCTCCTGATAATACAGATTTTTTAATGGGAATGCATGTGGAAGTTTGATCAGCCTAGACACTTTAAAGATGAACTTTCTGTAGACTACCCCATGTAAAATCATAGGTGATCACAATTTCTGATATCATGGGATGTTTTCCACTTAATAATTGAAAACAAGGACAGCACAATAATTATTAGGCAGATTGCTTCCAGAATATTCTAGAATTACTAATTCTAGAATTACTTCTAGATTGATGGGCAGAAACAATGATTGACATCCGAACCTACTAAGTTTCCTGGCAATTTGATTGTGACAACAAATCAACATTCATACAAAATCAAAATCAAAACACAATAAAGGTGGTCTGGCATGTGGGGCTGGTGAGCTCTCAGCAGTTTCGAGGGGTCCCAGTTTGTGGCCACCTGATGGGGGTGAGGGGCCTCTGCCCACGGCTCCACCACCACTCCCCTGTCTCTAACTCCCAGAAGGGTGGGGCTCTCAGAGAAAGGAAGAGGAGGACCCTGTTATTTCGGGGTGAGAAGCTTCTATTAGGCCAAACCCCATTTTCAAAGAACAGCTCCCTGTTGCAACCCAGCTAAGGCGGAGCACACTTTCCTCAGAGTCGCAGTCACTGCTGCTTGGAAAAAGTCCTTCAGGGCAGAGAGGACTGAGGGACACCACGCTGAAACAGGAGTGCATGGTTTTTAGTGTGACATTCCCACATCTGACTGTGTGGTGAACTTCCGAGGTCAGCCGCAGGAATGCCGTAGGAGGGCGGCTGGGAGCACCGGTTTTTCTTCACCGAACTGCAAAGGGACCCATTGGTAAGTGCAGCATCACACTGAACCAGCTGCCCTTAGTCCAGGCCCAGTAAGCCTAAGACCAGGCTGGTCCTCATGAATGTTGGCATGACATTGGGCCACATGACATTTCAGTCATCGAGGGACCACATATATGACAATATTATAATACCATCTGTTACTGTATCTTTTCTATGTTCAGATATGTTTAGATACACAAATAGTTCCCGCTGTGTTACAGCTGCCAACGGTATCCGACACAGCGGCGCGCTTTGCAGGTGCGCAGCCCAGGAGCAACGGCCAGGTGTGTGAGTGCACCGATGACATTTGCACAAACATGGCATCACCTAAGGACCCGTTGCTCAGAACACTTCCCCTCGTTAAGCTGCAAATGACTGTACTATAAACTTAGTGGTTATCAAGCTAAAATTGCAAGAGAAATTAATAATAATACATTTTTTAAAACTCGTTAATGACTCCAGACAGAAAATTGATCAAAATCCTCAGGGTAATTCTACCAAAGGGGGGTTCTGAAATCAGCAAGCGTTGCTAATCAGGAAAGCAGATACATAGTGTGATGTTTTGCAGCCTCACCGGAGCTTCTCCGAAAACCGACAGCAGCGTTAAATGCGGATGAATGCCCCGCACCCTCAACCAGCCACTTCTGGAAAACACGTTCCCTAGACCCGCGCCAGAGCCGGCCTTCAGAGGTGCTGGGTGACGTGACATCAGCCGCATCACACCCAGTGTCCCCGAGTCCCCTGCTTCATTCCAGCAGGGACACAGATTTGGGGCTCCCTTTCCTGGGACTCCTTTACTCTAGTCTGTAACACCTACTTAGCGCAGGCTTTAAATGCTTTTTATTAAAATAGAAGTGGATGGGGCCGGGCACTAGGACCTGTTTCCTTCTGAAAATGTCAAAAACGCGACTGGCCACTTAAAAGGCAAAAGTCCATTTGGAGTCTGTAAAAGGGTTGATTGAGTGGCAGAGGTGGGCGGAGGCGTGGGAGCAGGTGCGGGTCTCCCTGTGTGATCACCTCGATAAAACACAGCGAGGAAAGGCGTCGTCTTTCTGAATTTGCCCACATCCCTGCAGGTTTTGTTGCTGAGTAGACGCGTGCGTCCTCTCTCCTCTTGCTTATTTTATTTTTTATACCTCCCTGAAAGTCCCCTGCAACTGAGCTAAAGTTAGCCCATACAGGAGCATTCTGATAATGAATAGAACATAAATTATTGTAACGATATCCCATTTCTTTTCTTTTAGTCTGTTTCACCGTGAAGTAGGTAAACAATGAAAAAGGAGTTAGAACCCATCTCCATGGGAGCCGCCACCCACTGCAGTGGGATCCGTTCTCCAGCTACTGGGTTAATGCTGTTTGGGCGGGTGGAACGTTTGAGTTTGAATGGAGTCAAACCAAATGCTGTACTACATTTCCTCTCTAGATTTTCCAGTTTTCACCTCCCCAATTTTCCCATTTCTAAGTCTTCAGTGTGCACAGCCCTTTGTATCAGTAACTATTCATTTTCAGTTTAATTTGTTTATTTTTCTGTTTGTTGGTTCTTTTGTGTTTTTGCTGGGATAACTCTGCTGGTTGCTCACGTCACAACTGTCCATAAAGAAAACCATATCACACCATTTCAGGAGGTCCCGCCTCCCAGAGCTACGCCACATCCAGCCCTTGCTCTGGCAGGTGTCTTCCGTCCTTGCAATGCGAGCACCCTGGCTTTCGGCAGCTTCTCCTTCTGCCCCTACGTCCTACAGAACGTAGCCAGGTCAGGGCTACTGACACACTTCCTTGAACTGCTTCACACAAGCAATTCGGTGCAGCCTTGCTCTCCCTAAAAAAAAAGTGTCCCATGTATACATTAACATGGGGAAATGCATGTTAAATACGTGTAAAATATAATGTGATGCAGCCCTTCCTGCATGCCTCTCCGCAGCCTGGGACCAACCAGCACCTCCAGCCTTACCAGCTGCAAGGTTCTCATATGCACACTCCGTTCTGCTAAGTGCCTCTGCTCATTTCTTTTCCTTCTTCCTGCAAAGTCTTCACTCTCCGTTACTGATTAGCTGAACCCTATTCATCCTTCGAGGTCCCTCTTAAAATGTGCTTTCTCTATGGAGCTTTTCTCCCCACGCAAGCCCACAGCGGAGCTGTCAACTGCCCTCAGCCAACAATTTGTTCTGCCAAGTCTTAGGTTCTCGTTAGGATGCTCTCCAAAAAGTCTGGTTTCGTCGAGGATTGGCTGCGCCCACACAGCCTCACTAACAGGTTATGGAGGAAACCAGGCCAAACAGTGGTTCCTGCAACATACTCTGTAAGTTTGATGAAGCTCAGCTCTTTGTTTTCTGAAGTTTTCTGACCACATCTTGCATAAAATATTTACTCATGGTAGATATAACTATATTCCAGAAGCAATTTTTGTCACTTTCAGAACGGGCACCAATCGAAGTTCCTTTGCCCGAGAGCTGAACACGTAAATGTCTTTAGGGATCAAGGTTCAGGCATCATCTTCAAGGATACAAACTGCAGGATTCTCACTCCTTGTTTATGCAAGAGTGGGGCACATCTCCAAAATATGTTTAATTCACTTGCCTTAAATATTCTTGATTCCAGGAATGCATGCACGACATACACAGTCTCCAGGGCGGCTCCCTGAAGTGTGCGGAAGATACTTCAATGACGGGTTTCAGAGTACTGACCCGGTTGCGTTGCATTAGGTGGATGGAGAGGAAATAGAAGGTGACCAAGGAGAGAGATCGTTTTGCAGACAGTGACGCAGCTGTAGTTGGCAAGGTCCTGAGAAGGTGGCAGAAGGAAGAACTGAAATGCGAGGGTAGCTTGCGAGGCGACAGGAACAAGTAACGTGGTTAGTGGTGATTTTCCAGTGGAGGCAATTTTAATGAGGGCCCATTACCAACATTAATTAGGCTAATTAAAGGGACCCTAACTTCACCAAAGGGGAAAAAATTGACATTTAACACTTAAATTAGCAAACTTTCTGGTGTTGATGAGGGAAATAAATGACATCTTCTCTTGCAATGGCCCCTGGAGTATGGTCCTTCTGGCTATAGGGCTCAGCTAGCTGTCGACCCCTCCTACGCAGAGTCCAGATTAGGGAAGCAGCCTTCCCTAGGATGGGGCTTAAGGTAGCTAACACACATTTAATTCACACTCTCTGTGCCAGGCATTGGAGGGTAAGTTACTGAGAGGATAGGCGGATTCTCCCCTATGTGAGCATTAGAGAGACATTAATTAAAACTCTGTATTGAGCTGATGAACATAAATTTTGAAAAAAGCATTGAGTTATTTGCTACCGTTCTGTGTGTGCAGATTTTACGAGAAAGTTGCCGCTCACTCAGCAGCACTGGCACGGTGCCTGCATTCCAGCCTGGACTGTTTGGTCCAGGGCTTTGAACTGGATGGGAGGGGAGTATTATTTGTTTTTGTGAGCCCTTTTGACCTCAGGAGAAATGTCATAGCAATGATTATGACGACAGATTACTACCTACTGTGCACTTAAAAATCTCTGGTTAAAATCTGTCTCCTTCATGTTTACTTTCATTTTCCCTGAATTTATTTTTCAAACAGGGGAATGTGTTCACATTAGTGCATATAAATTATTCTGGTCTTGAATATATATTTACCAGGAGATGGAACTAAAGCAGCAAACATTTGTGGAGTACCTCGTAGGTACAGGACAGTAGGCTGTGTGTGGCCCAGGAGGCTGCCGTGGGTCACTGTCCTATAATTTGGCCCTGCAGGTACAGGGAAATGTACATAATATTCCCACATACAGACCTGGCTAAAACAATGTTTCCCTTAATTGGAAAGTGGAATTAACTAACATAAGTAAGAACTTATTTAGAATTACTAAGATAAAATGTTTTACTAAACATGTAGGTCTTGAAAACTGTTGACCAGGTACCTCCTAGAGGAAGCTGAGACCTCTCCACTGCCCGCCAAGAACCCGGAGCCAGCTGGGAAACAGGACAGGCCAAACATAACCAAGCGCACAGCAGCTCCCAAAACAAAGGTCACAGAGAAAAAAATGATACAAACAAGGGAGCACCACTGATGTAGCCGAGCGATGGGCTCACAGCACCATCTCTCTACAGCTGGGAGGGGCCGTTTTCCTTCTTTAGGAACAGATGTGGGGACACTTACACCAGAAACAGGGCAGTGTCTGTGGCATCATTTTAACTTTGATTGACAGTCATGATGGAGACTTCCCCATGTGGCCTCACTGTGAGGTCCTCCCAGGCGGCAAGGTTCTCCTGGTCCAGGGACTCCTGATGGGCTATCCCAGGCAGAAACAGTGATGGGAGAGTTTCCCTCCCTTGTTAACGGGCGTCTGTTTTCATCGTGAATGGAAGTCCTGTTGAGATATCTGTGGATATTTAAGTATGTATTAATATTCTAGCGTATATTTAAATATGCAAATCCATATTCCAGAGTATAGAAAATATGTCTTTCCAAAGTAGACAAAAGTAGGAATTCACCCCTCCTAAAAAAAAAAAAAACCTTCTTTTTAAACTGACAGCTATGTAAGGCTCCACTGAATTTATTTTCCATTCTGAGATGTTAATGGTTCTATGTTTTATTAATATATTTTATAACTTCTTGGTTTAAAGATAGAAAGGATCACTTCCCACTGTTTTCACAACTTTCTTGACCAAACCACAGTCTGTGTCCCATTGAGCACACGAAGGCCATTTTGAGCATCAGGAAAACCTTCTTTCCTGGGACTTTGTTCCCTCTCCTTCCGCTCCACCCCGGGATGGTGGGGGAGGCCCAGGCCTTGGTTGCAGGATGTCTCCTCCCATGTGCATTGTACCTGCAGCCCCCCTTGCTGTGTGATGTCCTCAACATAGACAGGTGGGTCTTTGGTTCCTCTTGAACCAGTCGAGGTCCCCAAGGCTCTGCCATCACGCACACCTCTGCTCATTTGATGGGTCCGGACCTGCCTCGTGAAGAAAGGTGCCGCAGAGAGAGTTTGGGTTGAGGAGTCTAGTGATGCGCCTTCTCTGCATCTTCACATGCTGTGGTGTTTGTTGCATTCTCATAGGCAGGAGATGTCTTAAAGACATTGTAACAGCATTCCATATACAGTATTTACCTACTACAACAGAAATTTTAAAAATTTCTAGTGTTTCTAGCACCATACTGTTTATGTGAACCCAGATATGACACTTACTCTGCACTTGCATTAACCACTGGGAAGTGTGGGTGCTCATGGCACCCCCTGCACCCTTTCCCGTCATCCTAGGCAGGCTGAGTCCCACCTACGGCACAGTCATCCTGCTGGCCTGGGGATGCACGAAACACGGCATGACTCATTGGCCTCAATTCCTGCAGGAAGGAGACTAACACTAGTCTGAGCACCTACTGCATACAAGTGCCTGGGCTAGGTGTTCTGCTCAAGGTCCTGAACCACACAGAAGGGGATGTAGAGAATTCTCCACATCACATGTGAAGACATCCGAGTTTCAAGCAGTTTTTATAATCGGTTCGGGGCTGTGCAGCTGGTATACAGAAGGCCTCGCTCTTGCACACAGACCTTGTTTCAGACTCGCAGCTCTGTCCACTGTGACACTCGACTCCTTGAACGCCAGCATCCGAAGGAGGGTTTTCGCTCGATGAATGTAAAAACTGTATTATAGAGGCTTGAGGTCTTCAAAAAAAGTCTTCATTCACTCTGAAATTCAAATCCTAGTATTTCTGCACACTCAGATTGTTACTGCCCATTATACTAATCCTAAACACTTTAAAAAATAAGTCTTTTATAGATCTGTCAGCATTTTTCCCTTAAAAATAAATCATTTTCTAATCCTCAGGATATGTAGTAAAGTAGAACTAAAAACAACATAAAAAGTTGAAGTGAATTTTTTAAAAAATAATGAACAATAAAGGGTGTTATGTGAGAGGTTATTACCTGCCTGCCTGTTTCTATAGCGTAGAATCTTAACTCCCGTCTTTAATTGTTGGCCTTTTCACTAAGTGATTGGTTTCACGAAAGTATGACCACAGCTCTCTGAACAAATGACAAAGTCGCCCCTCCTCTTCTTTGCTCTAGGTAGGCTTAGCCCGCCTGCTTTCAAAGTTACTTTTCCACTAAAAAGAACTATTTTCTAAATGAGTCACACCTTTAACAGTGGAAATGTTCAGAATATTTTCACGTCCATCTGGTCTGCGAAGCACAGGGATGCTGTCGTGATCATTTTCAGGTAGAAGGAGGTTAACTCGTCTTCTCGAGGTGAACACATGGGTCAAGAAAAGGGAACCATTTTGCCTTTACAGAGTAATTCTTTTTAGTGAGTTAAGATTTTATAAAACAGAAATAAAGCCTATATTTAGTTATTATAATTATAATTTTTCATTCATTGTCATACTTTGTAAAAGTGATTCCTTGTTATTATTCGAACTATCAGCACCGTTTCTATTTTGGGTCAGAGAAGGCTTGCTTCTGGGAGGGCTGTCCTGTGTGTTGCAGGACGTTGAGCCCACCCCTTGTCTTCCTTCTACTCAGTGCTGATGGCACTCCCCCTCCAACTGTGACGCCCAAAATATCCCCAGAGGTTGCCAGCTGTCCCCATAAGGGCAAAATCACCCTCCTCCTTCCCCAGTTGAGAACCACCGTGTTAGGGTAATACTTGCTCGGAATGTTGAGTATTCACTGAACGCCAGACACGGTTATAAACACTTTCGAAAATTAACTCGCTAATCAAAACAACCCCACGATGTAGATATTATTATCTTCCCATTTTATAGACAGAGAACTGAGGCACAGAGAGGTAGAGAATCTCAGCTGGTGAATGGCGACATGGACTGACGCCCGGGTGGTCTGAGCCCAGGGTCCTCACTCCCAGCTACCCCCGACGCTTCCACTCTGACATTAACAAAATGAAAAATCAGAATAGAAGAACTGAGCGTAGTAGATGGATGGCTGACTTTTACGTAAGATAAGAAAATGTGGTATACATGCGGATTTGCAGGAAGAAGCATTGGAGTGACAAGCCAGAGGATCCTAGAGTTTATTTCTCCAGCAGGCAATGGGGCTGGCCGGGTCGGTATACACCTGAGGTTCCTCTGAGTGTCCTTCTTTCTGCAGCTGATCATTTCGACCATGAAAAAATGTGATGCTCAACAAAGTACAGCAAAAAGAGGGGAAAGACCAATCCCTAAAATTAAAACAAACTGAACCATAAATCCCAATAACATGCCGGATTGACAGGACAACCACTCAGAGAAAAGAGCTCTAAATAGCATCTGCGCACTGTGCACTAACATTTCATCTTCGGTGGGATATATTCTGAGGAAAACAAAGGCTCTTGATTAAAGAAAACTGACAGAGAATAGGTGATTACGATTAAAGGAATCTGAGCATTGACTGAATAATAGAAAATAAGGAGTTACTGTCGGATGACTCAAGTGCAATGATTTTCACTGGTGTAACAGGTGATAATAATACTATAAGCAATAATTATAGCCAAGGTAATATTTTACTCAGGCATATGTTAACATTTTTCCCATTTTGTTTAATAATTAAGTATAGCGTATGGTGGCTGTTGAGGGGTGATAGTATTATTCTTTTTTAGCTTCTCTGTATGTTAGACTATTTTATGAAATCTTATAATGGTAGAAATCACGTAGCCCACTCATCATTTGGGGGCAGTAAACAGTCCAATTCCAAGATCCCAGAACTAATTAGCCAGTTTCTTACTCCCAACAGCCAAGGAAAAGAGTTTCTCCCAATTCTTTAGCAAAATTAACAGACCAGGGACAACCTCCTCACAGGCCTGTGATTCTGAGTCTCGGTGACCCACGCCATTAGCACTTCCAGGCTGGTCCCCACTCTCTGTCTCCCTACCTGTGTTTTCAGACTTCGAGTTCAGGTTGGTAGCGGTTATGCATAATCCCACAGGAATTCTAGCTCAACTGGAGGGACACAGCCGCACACCGAAGGCATTTCCGCAGTCCCGTGTGCCTCACCTGGACATCGTGGACTTCTCCTGGGCCTTGCAGAGGCACAGCGCTCTGGGCAAGGTCACGCGCCCTGGGCAAGGTCACAGACCCTGGCCTGGTTCCCAGGGGGACAGAGACTGCCCTGAAGGCTGCCCTGTCTGCAGGTCACGAGCGCAACACCGATACAATCCCATACTCTGCGATGTGATGGTAAGTCCCTTGAGGATAGCGATTTGCATTTTTGGTGAGATGGCTTGAGACGTTATTTTAAGGTAGAAGTTCAACACCCAAGACCTGCATACTGTGGAATTCATGTTTAAGTGAAAAGAAAAGATGTTTTATAAAATGGGGGTGCTGCAGCCATTTGCCATGATGTGGGAGTAAAGTATCATGGGAGGAAAATTAGAAACAAGTATTTGGATCCAACCAGGAGGAAAAGTCAAGCAAGATGAGCCCCGGTGGAGACAGGGAGAAGCAGAGCCAGGAGACCAGAGGTGCCCAGGGGGCTCCACCTTCGCACTCGCAGTGCAGGTGAGCGCTTCCCTCTCTCAACCCTCGTAAGGTATCCATGGATTCTCGGTCACTCGTCCAGGGCGTTAGGGATGGACTATTTGGGGACACCCAAGGAGGAGACTAGGAGGTCAGGCTAGGACAGCAGGTGGTTCTGGAAACACCGTCTGGCAATCCTGCCTCTCCCAATTCCTAGCTGAAGAGGAGGACCGAGCCTCAGTCAGATCTGGGTCCCGCATGTAGGAAGCTCTGAACAAAGGCTCAATGAATGAGCAGAACTTTGTCCTTCATGAAGGTGACAAGTTAGGGGATAGCTATGTAGGTGGCCAGAGAGAAGGAGGGGAGTGGGGGTGAGCTTCAGTGGGTTAATCTGCCCTTGGTGTCTTCCCTACTTACAATTCACACAGAAATGCCAGCGGCATTCAGTTGTGTTTCTCGTATGTGTGGTGAGGAAGAAAGCAGAGGAAGGAAGGAATAAAGGAAAGAAAAAAGGAAGGAGGGAAGGAAGAGGAGAGGAGGGAGAGAGGGGGGAGAGAAGGGAGAGAGGGAAGAGAGGAAAAGAGGAAGGAGAAAGGGAGGGAGAGTATAAAAAGAGGAGGAAGAGGAGGAGGAGGAGGAGGAAGGGAGAGATGGAGGGAGAGAGGAAAAGAAAGAGAAGAAGATAAAAGTGGAGAAGAAAGAACTCCCTGGGTTTCCAGTGAGCCCAGATTCTCATATGTCTTATCTATAATTCAACATTAGCCATGAAGAGAAAAGAAAAATGGATTAAAAATAGGTCAAAGTCTTACTAACCATGTCATGGTTCATGATATGACGATTTTCTTTTGGATGGCAAAGCTATTGGGGGAAAATCCACTGTCTTCCTCAATATAGTTAATATGTTACTTTCCTATGACAAACTCAGAGCCATTATTTTTCAGTTCAAAATTAAGAATAAACATAAAAGTTTTTGTGTTGATTATATGAAGAAACTCTTTTTTTTTATTTATTTATTATTCCAGGGTTTTGTGAGGGCACAAACATTGTAGTTACACTTTATGTCTTTGCCTCACCCAAATGTTGGTTAAAGGCATGCCCTTCCCTCCTTTTAGTGCTCCCCGTGTCCTTTAGTTGTAGATTTGCCCCCCATCCCCCTAATCCCTAGAGAGTATTTCTTCCATGTGATCAACCTAGTGTTGATCAGTTAGTACCAATTTGATGGTGAGTACAAATGGATCCCGTTCTTCTGCTCTTGTGGTGGCTTAAATAGTAACATGAAAACAATCTAGCCCCCTGCAAATTTGACTGGAATAAAGTTAAACCACTATGAATTAGTTTCCTGTAGAAAGAATAACGACTAAACGCATTGCACAGTACACAGGGTTTGTTTGTTTGTTTGTTTGTTCATTATAATCGGCCTCTCTCCATAGTTCTCCCTTTTGCCTACGTATAGTCTTTGGAGGAAAATCTGTGAAATAGGAGGCACTAAAAATGTGTGACTGGCAACAGCCCATTCTCCAACTACTAGACCGATTTCTAAAACCCATTTTGAGTGCGTAGGACCGCCCTGCACGTGTCGGGTTTTAAAGGGTGGTGCGTGGATGCAGGAAGCCCGCCCCAACCAGAGTAGCCGTGAACCCCTTGTCCCAGCGCGTGGTTCCCCGCCCTGCTGAGTGCCCCCTTGCCCGCTCCTCCCCCGCATGCATGGTGCCAGGAGGTTTGGAACCGGGTGGACACGGAGCGTGAGTTTCCTGGGCACTGTGCTGGGCGACAGTCGGGCAGGCGCGTGCTCTCCCAGGCGGAGCTAGAAGCCAAGTGGGTTCTCAGTGAGTGAACAGGGAGCTGAAGAGAAGGACAGTTTCCATATATAAATTCCTGTTTTTGATACGGCCCTGGTTGCGTTTCTGCGTGTTGACTTGGCCGTCGTAAACATGAGAGAGCGCCGTTGTGTTCTATCCAATTAGCCCAGCCTGAGCCTCCGTCATAAAACTTTATGCAAACGACTGAGCACAAGCTTCGCAGTCCGGGAAACAATGATGGGCTTATAACTCTTAGAGATGTTTTTGGCAAATAGCTAATAAGAGCTCTTTTTCTTTTTTTCACGAGACCTTCAGCTGATGGAAAAGTAAAAGAAAAAAACAAGGACTGTAGTCTCATATAGGAAATGATGATGACAGCCCCATTAATAACATGGATCATTAAAATTTATAAAAAGCTATTCTTAATATAGGATATAAATACATTTCTCAGGCAGAGCTATGAAATTTATAACCTTTTTATTGTCACCAGAGGACTTTCCTACTGCTCCACCCCGCCACTGTCTGCCCTCTGTCATAAATCACCGTGTGGTTAATAACCTAGATTACAACTACCAGTTGCATTTACAGAATTAAATATTGACTATGTGAAAATGTTATTACATTTTTACTGATCGGAAGACCGCAGAACAGCCCTGCAGGACATGTAGCTCCAAAGAGATATCTGTGTAATCTTTGTTGGAAATACAGTTACGGGGTGCTCAGTAACAACTGATACAGTTTGGAGCCATGAGGAAGGAAGGGAGAAAATGCCAGCTCCTTAATTTTACACCAGGCCAAACACATTAGAAGGAGGCCCATTATATTGAAGCATTGGACATTATTTTCAATTTAGGAGTCTCCAGGCCAAATGCATGAGGTGATTACCAAACTCCAAATGACGGGGAAGTATATTGAAAAGCTATAGGATCCACATGGAATAAAGTTTATTAAAAATATTGGTAACATTCAAATAAGAATCAGATACCGTATAACATAGAAGTAGACAAATTTCAATTTCTTGTTAAATGACCAGAACCATCGACTCTCCCAATCTCTAAATATGTGAGAGGCATTTGCTATTCACTTGAGAAACAATCAGAACCAACACTTTATCCCTAAAGCGTAGGAGTTTCCATAATCGAATATATGAGAGCCCAACATTTCCAAATGCTCGGACTATGGTTTAATGCCACATGGGTCGATGGCAGCCTTAGCTTGGCCATTCAACCTAATGATGTGCTTGGTTTGAAGACTGAATACAGCTTGGTCAAGTTAACTGAAAAAAGTGTAGAACACATTCTTACACACACACACACACGCATACACACACCACTGAAAAGTGATAAGTGGGGAATTGAATAGACTCAGAATGTGGAATGGAAATCTGACTGAGTCATATAAGAATTCCAGTTTTACCCTGGCCTCTTTCCTTAAATCTACAGAGGATAATTCATTTATCAAAAGTGCAGTGGTAGAGCTTAACTGCATTTTCTCGAAACTGTAAGTTTCACGTAGCATTATTTTTTTCTACTCCTTTGCAATAATTGTCATTTTATATCATTGAAAATACTAAGGTCGAGTATTTTAGAAAAACCCTTTAAATGGTTGTGACTGTGAACAACATGATTTAATAAATACATAAACCCAGAAAGTTTAATATAATTAATTTACAAAGTTTTCAAATTTACAACCTTGAAAGGAAGCATTAACGCATTTCAGTACATTAAGGAAATCAAGTGTATCCTACCAAGAATTAGACAATGACCACCTCATAAAACATTAATATTCCAAGTAGTTTATAATTTGATACAAAATAAATAATGACTCTCACTGTATACCAAGCTGGTGACATAACCACACAGAGAAAAGAACCATTTCAACTGACTCAGAGTTGAAAAATAAGCTGACTTATTTTAAGAGACACTATTTTGGCTGTACATGCTTAATAGAATGTTTTCTAAGAGCATTGGAACTGCAAGGAAAATATAGACTTCACTCAGTTGTCTGATTGTTGGTATTATATTTTTATTTTAAAGCTACATGTGCTGCGGGATACAGTAACTGACTAATAATATTAATGTTATAGAAATGAAGTTTGTAGTGAAGAGAAAAGTCAGAAGTATAAGGTCAATAGTAAAGTCCTATAACATACAATTTGAATTGGAAATATTCTTATGAACTGATTTGCTTTTTTTTTTTCCCACTTCGAATACATACCTTCTGGCTCTGCCCATGGAAAGGCCCGGAAGCTATGCTGCCCAGTAGCAATGCGCGGACATAACCCACGGCTGTGGTCTCTCAACCGCCCCCTGGGAAAGTGGCTGATTTGATGCGTAGGGAAACAGTTTACCAGATGAAGCCGGGACATCTTTTGTGCCCAAACCACAAGGAAGCTCTCGCAGACTTGTGCAGTTGTTTCCAGAAGAGTTGGAGCAAAAGAGGAGGGGCTCTCTTTGGTTAGAGATGGGGTGATTTAAGCATCACGGGGTGATTCTTTCTCAGTTTTCTCAAAAATTCTCAGAAAAGTGTATGTCTCTGATACTTTCTAAAGATGTAAATGGACCAAAAACTAAAATTCAGCCTTCACTTGTTCTGCTTTTATGACACGTGCATGTTCTGCGTGTTTGCTGGGAGCAGACGCGGCGCTCTCCTTCCTAGGGCCGAGGCTGCGAGGCAGGGAGGCTGGAGAGGGGGCGGGCTCTGTGGAGCTCTGTCGGCCACAGGTGAAAATCCACCTCGGTGTGGCCAAGAGGGGAGGGTAAGAATTTTCTGGCCCCGGCACTGCAGGGAGGCCCAGCCCCAGTTCCACGTGGGCTGAGCCCCACCTGGAGGTTTCAGCTCTGCCTCCTAGACGGTGAGGCCCCTCAGCCCTGAGTGCTCACAGTACGCCCGTCCCAGCCCAGCCCTCCTGTGGGCCCCACCGTGTCTCAGGGGCTGTGCACGCTGGGTCCTGGAGTCTGGACCTGGCCACATCCCGTAGTGACTGTGAGGCAGGGACTGAGGTGAGGCCAGAGAGACCGGTGGGACCCCCGCCCACATTCTGCCTCACCCCCCACTGCAGTAGTCAGACGTGGGGGCCCGGGAGGTCCCTAGGGGTCAGGGGCAGGGTGAAGGTAGAGGGCACGGCCAGCGTTTGGCCAGCCAGAGTCCAGCAGAGGAGGGCGGCATCCCACGGGGAGGGAGCAGGGGAACCCGGGACCACCCAGCCCCTGCAGAGGACTTTCCTGTCTCTCCCTTCTCTGCTGGGGACGCAGGATGTGTCTGCTTTGAAATGAAATTGGGACCTTGGAAACTGCGTTCGTATCCAGTAGGAAACCCCGTAATTCCTACAAATAAACAATAACAACCGCAAAACCCACCAAGACTCAGGAATCGAAAGGACATCATTCCTCTAGACTGGCTTTATTTTATTGTGGATTTAATAAGAAAATAGGAGGATATTCTTAAATAAGGGAAAATATGTATTATGCATATATGTATTTACATATATCCAGGAATGAGCTATTTTCCCTTTGAAATCAAGTTATTTACTGCTCATGTAAGGAAATTCCTTCTTTAAAAGTGGCAATATTCCTACACCTGTTTTAGAACAGAAATAATTTTTTATTATAAGGGATTACAAATAATATTTCGAACATACAGAATTAAGCTTTCAATTCAGAGAGAAACTATTTCTGGAAAATCAAACTTCTTTTTTTTGATCAATAGGATCTAGTAAATGTTGATTTCTTTATATCAATGCTGTAAAACCTGAAAACCATCAATTAATATGAAATCAAATTTCAAATGAGATCAACTAACATGAGGCTTTAGTATCATGTAAATATAGCATTTAGACAAAATGTTGGCGATTTCATTTGGGTATTTGTAGTGATAAAATCACAAAGTAAGGTGATGGCGGAATTCAACTGTCACCCCTACTTTAATCTCCTCTTTTCAATGCCGGGAGGGGACACATCCTGAGTCCCTGGGGAGATGAAAAACAGAAGTTCCACCTTGAAATACTCCTGGAGTCTACCCTATGCGCTTCTCCCGTTGGTCAATTTTAATCTGTAGCTTTTTCCTTCCCTGCACTAAATTCTGACCATGAGTATAACTTCCAGTGAGTTCTGTGCATCTTCCTAGTGGATTATCAAACTGACAGTGGTCGTGGGGACCCTGGAACTTGCAATTGGTGTCAAAAGTGAGGGTGGCCTTTGGTAGAATATCCCCTCAAACTTCAGAGTTGGCCTAAAATCTTGCACACTCTAATTCAAAGCTCCTCAAAGACTGAGCCTTTTATTTCTATTCTCTACCATTTATAACTTAATTTTTATAAAAGTAAATAATACCCACAGGTAAGTGATAAAGCCAAATAGTTCAGAAAGGCGTATTACAGAGTAAGCCATTGCCCTGCCCTACTTTTCCTGCTTCTGATTAGAACTTTCTAACAACAGTCATTCTTAATACTTTCATGCTTTTTCTTGGTGATATGTTGCTGCAAGTATCTAAATAACAAATTTCTATTACTTACCTTTTCTATTTTAGACCTTATCTATTAATCTCTTAATTCTAAAATATTAGAATTTATTTTATTTATACCACACAGCCTTCCATTCATCACCCCCTATTCTTTCTAATATGTACTTCCAATATAATTGAATTTCAAATTTTGGTTAATGCAGCATTTGGTGCTGATCGTAATATATATTTTCTTCCCATCTGAGGCACAAAATATATTATCATAAAATTGCCTTTCTTCCACAACTTTTTCTGCTTTTACTTGAATCATCAGTTACTCTTTTATTCATATGCTTTATTTTCTATGTACCAATTTGTCAGGCTTTAAAAACCAGTGCTACTCTCATCCACTTTTTCTCTTTAGAAAGTCCCTCTGGAACCCTCGGTTTCCCTGCCCCACCCAGACCCTCCTCTCCCTGGGCTGTTCCGGGATCATTCTGGGACTTCAGGAGTTGTTTCTGAGTCCTGCCTGCGCTGGCTGCAGTTTCCAGGGCCCTGGCGTCC
>NW_012149408.1:579674-581356 GCF_000956105.1 Propithecus coquereli | reverse complement strand
AGAAAGGGACTGGAAAGGTCTTCCCAGCTCTGGTGGAGGGTGGACCTGCTGACCGTGGCTGTGCTGTGGGCGATGGAGGATAGATGAGTGTGTTTCACTAGGAAGGTCTGGATGTCAGCATCTGTGTCTTCTCTCCTGTTTCAATCTGTTTCCTCAGAGAGGGATCTCCAGTGTCATCCAGGGGAGAGGGTCTTGCTTTGGGGAAGAGGCTGGGTCTCGGTGGTTAGGGACGCAAACTTCCCATTGTCCCAGTCTGGACACAGTGCCTCCCTTCTGCCCTCCTGCTGCCTGGAGCACCGTGGCCAGGCCGTCCAGCCAGAACCGCGGAGAGCCCCTCCCCTGCACCACCAGGGGGGGAGGGCGGCCCCTCACCCTTCAACTAAGCACCCTCTCCCTGCACGATTTCCAGTGCTGTGTTGCCTTCACCTTCCATCTTCTTGAATTTTCCCCTCTTTAGGTTAGGGAGGAAGCAGATACTGTGTCGACCTATCACGTCTGTCCACCCATGGACTGCTGTGTCCCCAGAGCACATTGTATACTAATTCAAGGTAGTGTCCCTCTGATGTATTCAAAATTATTTGTTGAGAAAAGGAAGAAAGGAAAGAAGAATGGAACAGGGAAAAAATGCCTGCTATGGTCATTAAATTAAAATCCTCCAGCCATAGCCTGTTTTATATGAAATCATGGAAACTACATATTATTTGTTTATTTGTTTAACCCATGAGTAGTTTATCGAGGTTGAGTATCCCAGGATATAAGATCCTCCCCTCATTAGTAAAGACTTTGGGGAAACTTCACGAATGTATCCATGGCTCTGAACTTGACTGTCTGACCCCAGGTGGACTTGCACAAAATGGAACTGTCCCTTTGGCTCATGCCCCAAGGTTCACTTTGACCGCCGGGAGTCAGCAGATGGGGACCAGCCGGCCCCGTTGATGTTCCACTGTGGCCTCCCCGACGGGGCGGGTGGGGGCTTGACGGACATGCAGCCGTCTGTACGAATTGTGAGGCCTGACAGCGGGGAGCAATGTGGACTGTGTCTGCTGTGCCATGGCTGGTCTTACAGAGCGTGCACAGACATGACTTACACCCAGGTACTAACTTCCATGCTGGGGAACACGGCTGCTGCTAAATTATGTCAAGCGTTCGATTCAAGTAACAGGTTACGAGGGATTTAAACCCTGTCCTATAATGTGTGCCAAAGCAGCATCTGTCTCTATCATAAAGTTTCATTTCAATACTACTTTAAATGAAACTGAAAGAAAGTAACACAGGATCCCATCAACACCACACACGAATGATGACGCTAAATATAAATAAACACATGTGCGCACAAATCAGAATATTCACATCTGAAAAAGGAATCCATATATTTAGCATTTTAATTAAATAAGACTCGACCTACACATATAAACTCTATTTGTGGCATTTTTGAAGGGGTATAGATTACTAGCTTTGTGGTATGCTCTTGCTGATTATCTAGATTTTATTTATAAAGACTTTATGTTTGAAGTAAATTTTGCACTTCTTACTTACAAAATAAATCTGAGCTGGATAATGAAAAGCACTGTTTTCCTATGTGCAAAATATGATGCATTTTCTGCATAATCATAATGCAGTTCCATGCTTTTTTAAAGCTATTTTTTCCAGAAAAGTCTTCATTTTCTTAATTTTTCTTTTTT
>NW_012149408.1:532241-579624 GCF_000956105.1 Propithecus coquereli | reverse complement strand
CTCTATTTGTGGCATTTTTGAAGGGGTATAGATTACTAGCTTTGTGGTATGCTCTTGCTGATTATCTAGATTTTATTTATAAAGACTTTATGTTTAAAGTAAATTTTACACTTCTTACTTGCAAAATAAATTCGAGCTGGATAATGAAAAGCACTGTTTTCCTATGTGCAAACTATGATGCATTTTCTGCATAATCATAATGCAGTTCCATGCTTTTTTAAAGCTATTTTTTCCAGAAAAGTCTTCATTTTCTTAATTTTTCTTTTTTTATTTTGAAAGAGGGAAGAGGATTCAGAGAAGTCTAGTGAATTCTCAATGCGTTTTCTAAAATGACCCCCTCTTCCCTATCTAAATCTCACAAAGTAAAGTGTTTAAAAATTGAAACTCAAAGGAATCCTTTTCGTATATTAAAAAGGATGATAAATTTGGCTCTAAGAATTTGCCAGGGAAACTTCGCACATACATCTGCGCTTAACAATGTTTTACTTAATACTTTGGCTTCCCCGAAGCCCTCTTTAACCTACTTGGATACACTTCAAGACATAAAATACTGGGTGATTCATAAGCTGATCTCTTTCTAGTTGCAGAGGCACTGCGGGTGCCACTCCGACAAAGAAATAGGGCAGTGGTGGATACGAGCAGAGACCCTCACTCCGCCCACCCCGCCGTCAGGGAAACCTCCCACAAATACAGAATTATGTGAACGTTTGGAGAGTCTCCCGTCTCTCCCTTCCGTCCAAACCAAGGGAGCTTCAGTTATGTCTGAAATGTCTTGACGACTTGATCATGGAGACGCAAACCTCTCTAACATTAGGAAGGAAAACGTCCGCCAACCTGAAAGCAAGAACACAATACGACTTGAAATGAGGCTTTTACATCTGGCAATTTGTGTGCACTCCTACATCTCCCCTGACCACTTGTTCAACCCACGGTGCTGCGTTTCATTTAAGTCAAGTCACAGCTGAACATGCAACGTGAAAACAACGGAGAGCCCGCTAGAAAGCCTGCCCTCGGGACGACCTGGGTCGTTCACGAATATGTGCGTCTGGTGTGCATTCCGCCCAGAAACGCAGAGGGAACCGGTGCGAGATGCCAGAGCTGAGGAATAAAGTAACCGAGCAAGTATCTTATCCCACGGAGCGACTCGTCTCAGCCACACATAGTGACGCATTTCCCCAGCGTCACGGCTGTGTGTCGTTGGGAAATTTGGTCTTCCAAGAAATGTTTTAGTTTCATGAAAGGACAAACTGAATAAAATTCTCTGTTTCTCTCTCCCTTTCTGCTGCAATGGAACACTTGAGCCATCTGCCTCCCCGGGGACACCATGCTGTTTATTCAAATGAGGCTCCTCTGCACAAAGATGGCCTCAGCGGCGGCGGCCTGTGTCCTGCAGGAGCCCCCACCTGGCTGAAGCCTCTGAGCCCTGCACCAGTGGACGGAGGGAGCTGGTGCGCAGAACACAAAAGCCATACAGTGTGGTGTAATGTATGCGCCTTTCCCGCAGAATCCTAATGGTGCCGCACTGAGGGGAATTTACACGAACCGTATAGGAATTAAAAAGAGACATTTATTTCATTCAGGGAATGCAGTGACTTCCACTGCCTGTGCAGCTCAGAGAGCTCCGCTCTGAAAGGGCCTTTTATTGTGCAGGAAGAAAGCGGAGCTGCAGCGCCGAGGGGACGTTTGGGAGGCCAGCTCGCGTGCCTAGCAACTCCGGGCCGCGCTGCCTTTCCCAGTGCCCTCGGCCGGGCCTTTCCGTCCCTCCTTAATTGATTGGGTTAATATAAACCCCGGCACCGCCGGCGTTTGTGTGGCCCCATAATAAGGCTGTTGTGGGCTCCTCTCTGCTCTTGTGAACCCCATTTAGGAATGTGTCACTCCGCGCAGTTCAAAAGTGTGAGCAAGTGAAAAGAGCCACAATCACTTCATTAACGATTTGTAAACAGAAGATCCAGGCCGCTGCCACCTGCGTGGGCCTGCGGCGGGAGGGGCGGCGCGGCTGTGCCCAGACCTCAGCGGATCCACGCTGCAGGGTGAATGGCTGCCCCGAGGACACGGTGACACCGTCCCAAACCTTATAATCATTCCATCCAGCAGAGGTGGGAATTTAAAAGGCAGATGGCAAAATGTGGATAAAAGGGCTGTGTGCAGAGGGAACAGTGTGCCGGACAGTCCCCGTCACAGCAGATGCGTCGATGAGAGCGAGCTGCAGGACCTTGGGCCTCACGCAGGTGCTTTGCCCTTGTCCCGGACCTCCCTGAAGCTGGGCCTGGGCCCTCGCTCTCCGCTGCTCCAGTGGGGCCCGGGGTCGGCAAGGCTGAGATGGCGTCTGTGCTCCTTCGTGTCCTTTTCAAATGCTGCTCCTACACGCACAGCCGCTTCTGCGCAACTGCGGAGGACAGGTAAATGCCCCACTTCCATCAGTTGGACACACAAGATCTTATGTGTTTATTAAACACAGAAAGCTCATTTTAGGGACCCTATTGTCTGTGGAGTGAGACCTCTGGCTCCTTCCCGGCTTCCTGCCTCACCCCGGGAAGCTTCCGGTTCTCCTGAAATGCCCAGGCCTGCTGGGACAGCCGGCACGGGACAGGAGGGGAGGCCAGGGGAAGGGCAGGGCCAGAGGGGCACATGGGGAAGGCAGCAGAAACAGACCTTCCAGGAGGCTAAGGGGGATTAAACTGTCCCGCAGAGGAGTGAGGATGGGCTTGCCTGGGGCGACCCCCGCCCTGCACAGGTGGGTCACCAGCTGTGGACTGGAGTGCTCCCAGGGACAGGCCAATGGGCGGCACCACGCCGGCCCCACAGTCTGGTCCCCTCAGTGCTACGTGGCCCCCGGACCAGGAGTTGCTGACCAGGAGTTCGGCCGATTGCCCGTTTCTGGCCTTTGGCCCCTGCGTGTCCACCTCCGCCACGGGGGCTCCCGGCTCTCGTTCACAAGTGCAGCCCCCAGGCAGCTACCTGGGAATTTCAGCCTTGACACAGGACAGGAAGCTGCCCCTCTGGTCACGGCCGGTCTTCCCCCCTCGCATTGCCTTTTCTGCTCAAGGCCCGAGACCTCGCTGTCCGTGACTGGCCTTGAGCTAAGGACGTCGTCAGTGGGCTCGCAGCCACTCCCTCTAGGCTGGCCCCAGGGAGCACATCTTCCGGGTGACAGGGCTCTGGCTTTCCAGATCCTCTGCCCTGCCGCCCTCTGTCAGGACATACCCCCACGTCCACGTCCAGGTGATTCTCCCACCGGTACCCTCGACTAACTACTCCTGGTAAGGTTACCACAGAATAAGAGCCCATCTCTTTCGGAGATGCAGGCAACGCCAATCATTCTGTCCCACTTCAGTGAGGCTCGTGTGCACAGTGTCACGAACTGGGTATGATTCCAGCTTCCGTGTGGCTGTGGGGTGGTCCGGGGCAGTGCGGGGAATCTGAACTTCCAGTAATGTTGGTACCATATTTTGAATTCTTTATTAGGAACTCACAAAGAAATACTGTGCGTACCAGTAGTTTGAGTTGAATGTGTATGTCCTCGAAACGTTTTACATGTTTAAAACTACCCTACACTGGCACTCTCGTGGTCAGCTTCCCTTCAGTGCAGTGTCTGGAGAGAGAACACTCAGTGCGCACCTGTAACCCGGCTCCGATCAGCGGTGTGAAACAACACCTGGCGTTCACTGAACCCTCACCATGTGCCAGACACCCCATGCAGAGCCTTCCTCCACAAGCTCGTCTTCCTCAAACTCCCAGTGACCATGAGCCACGTGCCGCTTGGAGAAGAGTGAGGTCTGCGGTCCGGCTGGCGGAGGTCCGGCTGGTGAGTGGGAAGCCCGACCCACCCCGCGCTACGGAGAGGGGCGCAGGTGGCTGTTGTTCGTCTGGCTCCCAGGAAGACTAAAAACTGTGCCGAGCTCGGGAGAGTTCACACACAGCCAGATACCGAGGGTGCTTCTCACTTGTTTGCTATTTCATAGGCCACCAGCCCCTGGGACGGGCACTGTAGACAGAGAGACTGTTTAGACAAGTATCTCGCCGGCAGGGGACACAGTTCAGTCGTGTGTCTGGGGATCAGCCCTCTATGAAGCTGGGTGATCTGGGTTTAAGGGCTTGAATTTTAAGCTAGAAAAACGTCTTAGCTCAATAGTCACTCCGGCGAGTGACTTTACCTCCTTAGTAGCGTGTCTCCGCCTGCTACGCTGAGGGCAGCGGCGGTCCCTGCACAGGGTTCTGCGCAGGCTGTGAGGATGCCGCTCCTTGGTCCCCGGCAGTAGCCATACTCGGCAAACGTCGAGGCAGAGGCAGGCGCTAGCCGTGTTTTGCTAGCACAGGGGAAAGATCAGCCCCAGACCCTGGCGACAGTCTAGAAACAGCTGTTCCTTCTGAATTGAGATATGCTCTTGACCGAATTGGCCTGGCCCAGCCCACAGGGAAGGTCCCCCAATCCGCTCCTGGCCTCGCTGTGCTCCTGTCCTGAAGGACTTGTGGGTTTTCCATGAGATACCATGACCTTGGGTCTGTGACCCTTTCCCTTATCCCTTCAGCGTTACCTTCAAATGAATTTGCAGTAAAATGTGTCTCCCAGCTTGTCCCCACTATACAGATGTCAGGAGGCAGTGCATGCAAACTCACTGGCACTGTCCTGTGTGCTCAGTGTTCTGATTATTACACGCAGTAAACACACATGTGGCTCTGTGCTGCCTTCCTGCCACCTGCCCTCGCCCATCCTCAGCTCCCTGCACGTAGCAGTGCAGCCTGACCGTCCACAGAGACGCAGTGCCTGTTCCATTCACTGCACACTCAGAGGGAGCCTGGAAGCGTAGGTGGTGTCCTCGGAAGTTTTGGGGATAACTTCAGTCCATTTTACAGTTTCTAGAAATAGAACGTGACACTGCATGCTTTAAACAACAATTGTTATGGAGTTTTGCTTAATGAGGTTGATTGCCTGAGTCTCCGTGATGATGTTACACACAGCAAGGCAGTCAGGCTCTGCCACACGCAATCCTCTTGTTGAGGCATCATGCCTTATAAATTGTTTAATGTTGTGTGTGTGTGTGTGTGTGTGTGTGTGTGTGTGTGTGTGTATCTGTGTGTGTGAGAGAGAGAGAGAGATGGGCTTGGGCTTAGGGGATGGCACCTTATTTTCCAAGATAGTTATGAGATATTTGCGCTTCTAACAGCTTCCACCTTTAGAACACCGAATGAGGACGGAAATGCTTTGGGCACATGAAATAGGAACATGGAAGACAAACACAGTTGCTGGTGAGAAGTGCATTTAGCGTGTTCTTGAAGCTTTTGCTGAGTTCTGTGAGGTTTCTACCTAAGCTCAGAGACCCGTCTGCACACACTCATTTATATAACCCAGGACCAGTGGCGGGTTGTCCTTGTGCCAAGAAAGATGATGAAATGCATTTTCTCCTCAAATTTTATAAGTGTCTGGGTTCTCAGCCCCTATAATTTGGGCAGGGGGTGGGGAGGTCCTGTTGCCACTTTTTCTCTCTCTGCCTGTGAAGAGAAAGGCTCAGCTGTGGGGGTCGCTGAAACCGGGTCTCGGAGGCAGGCAGGCTCAGGTGTGGCGGCAAGAGTGAATGTTTAGCCACGTCTCCCAGGCACGTGATCAGATGCTATTCCATCAGTAATCTGACATTTGATATGCGACCACAGCACCGAATGCAGAAGTTCATTTCTGCGACTTGTGTGTGTTCTCAAAGTCTTTCTTTGCTCTAAACTTCTGGTTCTTCACAATGTTCCTGGCAGAATATTAACTCTGCGCCACCCTTTCCACCTTCATTTCTTTGCCTGGAAGGCAAAATGTCTCTGTGCGAGGAGCCACAGATTCCTACACCGAGAGCTGCTGTCTCAGCCGCCTCCTCCACGGATGCCCTGTGGCGTGGACACGGGTGGTTCCTTTACCTCCGATGTCTTTCTTAGGACAGTGCCCTTCCCGCTCCTCTGTGGTCAAGCGCGTCCCTCAGCCGGGGTGCCCTGACCCACCCCATTGCGATGGAGGAGTGGGTGATGAGACCCAGTCTTGGTGTCACAGGACCGTGTCTCTCTGGCATAAAGACTGAACTAAGCGTGTGGCATGCGACCAGGCAGGGGCAGTCTGAAGCCGTCGATAGCCCTGGTGGAGGGGCTCAGAGACAGTGCCTCCCAGTCCATTCCGGTTTATGAACAGGGCAGACGTGCATTTCCGGATACACCGAAAAAAAAAACAATGTGAGGTGTAAAATGGTGAGACAAATACACACAGGTGAAAAATGGAGAAAGATGAAAAGAGGAGAGGAGAGAAGTCCAGCCAGGTACCATTCCAGCTTGTAGCTGCAGTCCTGACTTAGCTTCCATCCCTGGATATGAGCCAAGACTTTTTTTTTTTAATTTTAATGAACTAAGTTATTGGCATTTATGAGACTGGAAGGCCTCGTACAGCTTACTTAATGTCTCTGAGCATGAATTGCCACTTCTGTAATTTTTTGAGAGAATGAACTAGAGGATCTCTAGATTTCTTTTCCAATTTTATAATGTTAGTTTTATAAAATAAACCCATGGAGAGGAAAATTAAAAAAGAAAAAAATGAGATTAAAAAAATCGTACCTTAAAATCATCTAAGTGTAGTGAGGACTGAGGGGGAGTGAGATTAGGTGCCATGTATTCTGCTAGGTACACTCTTTCTATCCGCATTTATTCAATGCCTCTTTCTGAGCGAATAATCCGCAGCCACGACACTTTATTTGCATATTACTTTTGGCCATCCCCATAGTCTGTCTTACACTATAGCCATCTATGAAAGCATCGGACTTTCTGTCTGGGTAATTTCTTCTAGGACAGGAACCAGATCTTCCTCCCTTGGTGTCACTTGGCGCTTAGCCTTGTGCAAACCTTCCCTGGATCACGCTGGCGTGTGCTGGGGACACGGACACAAGACGGACTCCTGCCTGTGGGCAGCTGCTTTTCCTGCACCCTTTGCTAATTCCAGCTGCAGAACTGATCTCGGTTTGGATGCTATGACATAAGAAGGCAGCTACTAATTGAGGACTCCGAAAACGTCTCACAGTAGGACATTTTCTCCTAAATGATTCCTCTTTTCAAGGCAGCTAGTGAATTGTTTTAACTGAGTGTGCCATTTCCTTTCTAAGTCTGTGTGTGTTATGGTGGATATTTCGGGTTTATATTAAATAGCTCAGTAATAGGGAAGGACCTCACCATATGCACAAAGAATCTTGAAGCTCATCCCGCACATGAGACCTTGAATTTCTGTGAGTCCCCATTTAAATTCCATCACAAGAATTGTCTTCTAAGTTATCCCTTTAATGATTCGCAAATAGTAGCCGTGGCCCTAATTTTAATTCATGTTTTAAATCAAGCTTTATGTTATACTCAAGAACTTATTTGCCAAGAGTATTTAGAGCTGGAGGGCTTTCTCTTCTTGAGTATAAAGGATTTGATGTCTATAGTACTTAATAAAGTGGGTAGCAATTATTAATATAGTAATACTTTATTAGTTTAACTGAAACTAGAGATATAAATGTTTCAAAATTTAGACTTATAACATTAAAGCCAAATTAAAATAAGTCCAAGAAAAAGTCTGTGAACTTCATTTAGTCAAACTCTACGTTTTTAAAGTAGAATAAGTGATTATTGTTACTCCTGGTGGTTAAAAGTAAAAGACGTGTACTTAAATTTGAATTTCTGGAATTATTAGTCTTTCATTAAATCAAAAAGCCAAAGCCAGCAAAAATTGTTTTGAGTACAAAATGGGGCATTGTACCAGTGCCACAGGCCTCCACTGGGGCAGGGCCCTGCCCCCACTCTCGGAGTCTGCCAAGGCGTTCAGCTCCCCGTGGATGGGGAGAAACCGTAATTATAGAATTTCAAATTATAGTGAAAGGAAATTGCACGCGCACCCTTCCTTACGTGTAGGCAATTAGCAAACCATATAAATTTTAGCTGGAAGCGAAGGGCTCCAAGTCCTTGCAAAACAAAACAGCTCTTGCCTGTGTGGAGTGGGACTGTGCAAGATGTTCCTTGCTCCAGTCGGCCCTGGTGACAATTGTTACAGGGGGCGGGGAAGTATCAAAACTCTCTTTACGTTTGCTTGCTGATTTCGCCTTTGGTAACCCTAGGCTGGCACACCTTAGACAAGAGCAACAAGAATTCCTGAAAAAATCAACAAATATATAAATAAACCCAATATTAAATATCTCCATTTCTTAACGTCCTTCCAAGAGGCGAATTAAAATTCTCTGTGGGGGGATTATGCCCTAATACGTTATTTGAGGTAAACGGAAAATTACAGATATTTCCATCCAAAATGGGCTCTGTGGGGTTGTTTTTGGTGGTTCTACAAAATCTCCACCAGGTCCTCCACCCCGCCAGCATGGACTTATGGGCCTTTTAAAGTCACAGACACGTTAAAAGGCATACCTGGAGAGGTGAAGAGGTGACTGAATTTTTTCTTTGGTTGTTTCTTAGTTTTCTACAGGACAATTTTTTTGACAGATGTATTTATTCCTATTTTTTATGCTCTAACCTTGTCTGGGTGAGATGTTTCCTCTCTCTTTAAAAAAAGGGTTGCCCCATAGGAGAGTTCAACATCATTCCCTAGAGTATCTTATAAACGGAGCATTACAGTGCATTAAACATTGGGAGAAGAAAATATAGTTTGGGTTAACCAAAGTAAGATTTTAATAAATAAATATATTTTTGACAAGTTAAAATGTCTATATTATAAATATTTTTTGAAATTTGTCAACTTATCTGTAATAAGCATATATTATTTTTTACATGCAAGAAAACAGCGTGAAGTGTGTGTACATGTGGAGTGTGTGTGTTTGCAGGACTCAGGTGTGTTGGTCTAGCAGGGTTAGGAAGCGCTCAGGAGCAGATCGCCTGCATCTGCCTCCTCCCGTGGTCTAACCAAGGGGCAGGTGCTGCTGGTGGCAGGAGCTGGGTCACAAGAACCATGGAAGTCGCTTGGACAGGTGAGGAGCGTCGCTGTTGGTGTGAGCCCCAGCCTTGCGTCCCCGAGAGGAGGCTATTCTGTGGGGACAAGAGGAGCACGTCACAGAGGGGCTCACGCCTGACGGAGTGAAGCCACACTTGGGGGAAACCTCTTGGAGTCCCCAGAAGTGCTCCTTGTGGGGTGCTGTATAGTGCTGATCTCTTAGGTGATACTGAAAGCAGCCCCCTGACAAACCTGGCTGAGCGGTTTGGGGTCTACAAAAACACCTGCTGCCAGCCTGCCTACCAAATGCAGGTAGTAATCCCCACTCTGCACGGCGGCCAGCCTGGGCCTGGGGTGGCCAGGGCTGGAGGATGGTTTCCTGGTGCACGGTGGCCTGGGCAGCACCCATGAACCTTGGGGCCCTCTAAGCCCGGCTCCCATATCTCTGTCCCTCTAGTTGGTGTCTTTTCTCACGTTTTATTCACTTGCACCTTCCTGTGGGAGGTGTCCTTTCAGGGTGCTCTTACTGTTACTCACCTGTTATTTTGCAAATCAGCTGAACTTCTTAGGAGAAGGCAGCATTCGCGTTAACACTGTGTCAGGTGTAAGAGGGATGAACTCTGTCCAGGTGAGCACGCACAGGTCGCCTGGCTGTCCGGGCCAGAACCATCCAGCAGCGCCTCCTGATCGAGTGACTCCTCCTTCCCGCGGCGAGTAGCCCTCCTGAGCCCCTGGCCCTCGGGTTCCTGTGGAGCCTGCCCGGCGAAACCGATTCCCATGCGTGCTTGCTGTGTGTCGTACCTGGGTCACTGATCTTCCTGCAGGAAGGTCCTGCAAGGAAGGTTGTATGGAAGCATTTTCCTTCCTGAACAAAAGGAAGCAAAGCGACAGGCCCACCCCAGGCGGGACGTGTGCGGGGAGCCTCCACGTCAGGCACAGCGGACCCATGGAAACGAGGCCTGGGGGCTACTTCCGCTTTGAAACCCAAAGTCATCTCCCATGAAAATTCATGACAAATTTTCCAGCAGTGCAGACGAGCACCCTTAAAAACCCTTCCAGACAGACTAATAAAATAGAAGCTCATTCAAAAAAAAAAAAAAAAAGGCTTTCGCTTTCATGAAAAATGATCCACCATTAAAATGGTTGAGAATCTGCAAAAAAGATGAAGAAAAGAGGCTAATAAATTCTGGGGGAAGACCTAGTGTCAGAAATGTCGAATCTGAACAGGCGGGTAAGAGGAAAGCCCACAGGAAGGAGGGGAGGGTGTGTGCGTCAGGCAGGGACCACGGAGTCAGGGTGAACAGAGATGGCGTGGCCGCCCGGCAGGCAGAGTCCCTGAGCTTTGGACCAGGGACGAGACCCGCTGAATGGGTATTAATGCAGGCATCATGCGGACAAGGATGCTTGTGCTGTGTGTTTTCTCCCAGGGTGGGGTCACAGCTGTACGCGGGCTGTGAGTATGTGATCGCTGGCTAACGATGGACAGCCTGCAAGTGTAGACATGCGTTCATCTCCACATGTTTAAGCCATGTTCAAATCCATACTAGCTGCCAGTTGCTGGCATTCAACTCACTGGTTAACTTTCTGCTTAACCATGGAACTTCCTGCTTTGGGCATCACCTTATGAGCACAACTGTCAAGTAAATACTGGAGCCCAGGATCATTTGCAGCTATGTAGTGATGTGGTGTTTTTATTTAATGCCCAATGCATTTGCTTTTTTATATGTAATTGTGCCCAGCTTAACCTGCTTGGGTTGACAGAATTGTAGTGAACTGCAGCGTCCTTTCTCCCAGCACCGCTGTGGGATCCCCGACTGGCCCTCGACCCCCTCCCCCTTGGCCTCAGAAGCTCACACCCCCCAGGGCTTCCCCCCAGAGTCTAGGGTCAGGTCAGCTCCGGTCCTTGGCCCTCTGCCTGGCTGCCTGCACTCCAGCAGGGAGAAGCCCTCACAGCGAGTCTGCGCTGAAGGTGGGTGGGATCGCTCCTCCCGCCCGCCCCCCACTGCACGCACAGCTCAGGTGCTTCCCAGCTCCACAGGGAACAGCTCACTTCTGGCTCCAGAGAGCTTTTTCTATCAAAGTATTTTCCACTCGAGACTAGGAAAGGTGAAGACACAGGTGCTGCATTCTGGTGGAACATGTGGTTGCCCTGCGGCCTTAGACAAGTTGCACAACCTCCCTGAGCTCAGCCATAAACTGAAAAAAATGGCACTTCCTAGAGTAGTTTCACGTGTGCGTTACTAGCTGCTAGCATGGCGTTTAACAGAAGTTCAATACACACAGGTTTTCTTTTTTTTTCATCGTCATTTTAAAAAACACTGGTTTGCAGAATGGCGAAAGTTAAAATGGCAAGCGTGAAGGACGCGGAGACCCCCGAACTCTCAGAGTGCTGTGAACCGGGAGGTACAGCAGCCACCTCGGACACGCCGGAGCCCCCGTGACAAGGAGCAGAAGGAGAGGTCAGGGACCAGCAGCCGAGCTCCAAGCGATGCCTGTTGCTTCTGAAACAGGTTCGTAGATTCTCTGACACTCTTCCCTTTCAGATCTGTAGGTTAATTTCTAACCCCTCGATGGCGGACCAGACTTAGTGATCCACTTCTGTAATAATAAGCGGAACATGGAAGTCATGGGGTGTGGTCTGAATGTGTCTGTCCCTCCCCAAATTCATACGTTGAAATCCTAACCCCCAAGGTGGTGGTATTAAGCGGTGGGGCTTTGGGGAGGTGATTAGGTCATGAGGGCGGGGCCCCCGGGAGTAGAATTGGTGGCCTCATGAGAAAGGCCCCAGAGAGCTCCCAGCCCTTTCACAGAGGGAGGACACAGCAAGAAGGCGCCGTCCGTGAGCCGGGAAATGGGCCCTCACCAGAACTCACTCTCCCCACACCTTGACCTTGAAATTTCCAGCCTCAAGAACTGTGAGAAATAAGTTTCTCTTGTTTATAAGCCACCCAGCCTGTGCTACTTTGTATTACAGCCCAAATGGACTAAGACAGGTGTCATTTCTGAAATTAAGTAATAAAAAACTGCAGCTTTCGTCTTGGCATGCTCTCTCCCTCTCTCTCTCTCTTTCATCGTTCTGTCCGGAGAAGCCTGTCACAACGCCATGACAGTAGGCGGGCCAAGTGGTGAGGCCCTGACGTCTGTGGCCAAGTGCCAGTGGGCCCCTGCGGCTGCCAACACTGTGCCTGCCCTGGGGAAGGGTCCCCTCAGTAGAACCTTCAGATGGGGCTGCAGCCTCAGCTGACAGCTGAGGAGCTTCACTGTGGCCTCATGAGAGGCTTTGAGTCTGAAGCTTCCAGGTGCGTCTCTCCCCGATTCCTGACCCACAGTAGCGGTGGAAAAGGCAATGCTTGTGATCTTGAGCTGTGAGCTTCGGGGCATTTTGTTATGCAGCAACGGCTAACCCATGCAAGGCCCTGTGGAGGGGTGTGCATACGTACGCTTGGAGACCCGCACAGGAATTCTCATGGCAGCCTCACCAGTGATGTCCCGAATGGCAGATTGTCCAGTGTTCTTGAAGCGTGGAGTGAGTAAGTAAGCTGGGGTGAATCCATCCATGCGATACCACACACCAGTAAAAATGGACAAACCACACCTAGGCGTGTCATCGTGAAGGAACCTCACAATATAATACTGAGCAAGAGAAATAATAGGTAAAAGGGTAAACACCACCATTTCATTTATATAAATCTCAACAATAAGAAAACTTTCTGTGTTACTAGAAGTTGAGTAAGAGGTTGGTTAACAACTCTAGACCTAACTTGCCTAATTTGTGATATAAGTAGGTGACATTTGATCTAGCCTAAAGCAGAGGCCACCACACTTCTGTGAAAGGCTAGACGGCAACTAACCCAGGCATTTGGGGCACGGAGTCTCTGTCACAGCCGCTCAGCTCCCGGAGCTCATGCAGAGAGAATTCGAAAATGACCGGGCCTGGGTGTGTCCCCATCAAAGCTTATCTGCAAACCAGGCTGCAGGTCAGATTCGGCCTGAGGGACATAGTTTGCTAGTCCCTATTCTAAAATGTAATAATTGTAAAAATTGTGACTCTTTTAAAGAGAGATATTATTATATGAATTTCAGATCTATGCTGAAATAAAAATAATATTCACAGCTTTATTTTCAATATTTAATAGAATGGAGAGAGAGAGAGAAATGAAACTTCTAAAACTCTTGTCAAGCAGTCCGATTCGGATTCCTGTCTGGTTCCCAGGCATCAGGGTTTCCGGAATCCTCTGCTGATTACACTGGCCAAGAAAGACAGCTCTGATGAAGGCACGGTTGACCTCCAGTGTGATATTTTTATTGTTGGATTGTAGCAACAACCTCAACATTAGTTTCTCATTCCAAAGTCACGAGATAATAGAACCACAATAACCACAATGAAACTATAAATGTCTTCTTTTCATCTTGAAACAGAACTGAAACTTCTAAAATGGAGTTAATAGTAACTTAGAACATTCATATTTTGGAGCAATTGCGCTAGACACCCCCATACACATATATAGAGAGAGATTTTATATATTCAAAAAATATATATAATTTTTAAAAATGCAATGGAAAATAAAACACACAAAGCAAATTTAAAAAGAAACCAAATATTCTGTCTTTATTTCTTAACAAAACAAAACAAAAGCTACAAGGAAAATGTGCTGTTTTTAAGAGCACAAGCCACCTTCACGCGCACTGCTGGGGGCGCTGTGGGGAGGAAAATACCCCCAGGGCTGCTGGACCTGTGTCGGTTGTGGGAGAGCCTCCGGCCGTAACAGGCCTTAAGCACTCCCCGACATCAGATGAAAGGAACCGTCACTTGTCACCAATACATTCCAGTGTCCTTTACCTGAGCTCAAAAAGAAAGGCTGTGGCCATATTTAGCAGACTGTGTCCCAAACAGGGCTTTCATCACCACACGCCCCATGGTGGGGGAGGTACACAGACCACTTCCTTCTAAACACGACAGGTTGTCGATGTTTATCAAAGCAATCAGGTAACTCACAATTCAATAATCCAAGAGACCAACTGATGTAAACTAACTTTGCGATAATTTTATCATCTCAATTTGAAGACATGCTTTCTCTCTCTGCTCACAATATGACTTTTTTTTTTATTTGAAATGTATTTTAAAATTCATGTCCAAAAATATGGCCAAATTTTAAAAAAATAAAGACTTGCCTGGCATTAGGCAGTGGGCGAAGGAATAGGCTTTGGTCGCTACCTGCCCATGTGTTGATTTCACCGTCCCTGGCGGTCTCCCCTGGACAGGTATCTGTGCTGCATAGAAGGCCCAGATAGAGGGTAACTTAATTTTGATCCCGTTGTCACTGAGTGACTTCAAAAAAAGTCACAGTACAGTGGAAGACTGAGCCACTTACGTTACTGCTGCACAGAAGGCTGCTCGTGGAGCAAGAGAAGACAGAAGCAATTGCGAATCTCTTAGGTTAAACTACAGAACGTTCCAAGCTAGAAAGTGCTGTGTCTAGTTAGTATGCTGTAGCAGACTGCCAGTCAGAAACCAAACGTGTATCTGTCTAAAGTTCTCAGCTGACTTTGAAGAGAAACTCACTCCCTAGGTGAATGATTCAATGGTTAGAATTATTGGGGCAGACAGAGGTGAATACAAAACGCAGACAGAAGTCTGGTATTCTTGGAGACCTCCCCACGCCACACGGTCAGGTAGTCAGGCCGGCAAGTGCGGGAATAAAACCCAGCTTGATCCTGCGTTGTTTCAAATATCTGCCAGTGGTCAAAGTGGTTCAGAATCCTCGTTAGGCTCTGAGAGCAAGCAATCTTCTGTGCACACTGGGGCTTTGGTATGGACGACTAATCCGCATCAGTGTACAGACGTGTGTGCAGCCCCAAGCGATCTGTAGTTACGCTTCACGAGTGCACCCACCAAGCCACCAGCCTCAGCCCGCCACCCATGGCCTCTAGAGACCAGGACCTTGCCACCCTTCTGCTCCAGACCAGAGATGATAGATCGAAGTTCAAAGACTCCCTGCATCAAGCTCGGCCAATTGCATTTTAGTATCTCTCAAACAACAGCGTCACGCAGCAGCAGAAGGAAGGATGTTGGAACTGAGGGCATTAATCGTGGTGCCCTAGAGAAGGGTGGGAAGGGCTTTTTTTTTTTTTTTTTTTTTTTTTTTTGAGACAGAGTCTCGCTCTGTTGCCTGGGCTAGAGTGAGTGCAGTGGCGTCAGCCAAGCTCACAGCAACCTCAAACTCCTGGGCTCAAGCGATCCTCCTGCCTCAGCCTCCCGAGTAGCTGGGATTACAGGCATGTGCCACCATGCCCGGCTAATTTTTTCTCTATATATTTTTTAGTTGTCCAGATAATTCCTTTCTATTTTTGGTAGAGACGGGGTCTCGCTGTTGCTCAGGCTGAGGAAGGGCCTTCTGAAAGCTGGGTTCTCCCTTCCTGTGTGTTCCTCCACTTAATCGCAGGTGGGGTGGAGCTGAGGGGACCTGCATGAGACACTCTGTTTGCACTACAAGGAGATTCAGCTGATCCACTCTGCCTGGCACCTGGCCTCAGCAGCCATTGCGAGGACATGTGACTTATTCTTGTCCCCAAAAGACAGGAGTCTCTCCGTGTAATCGCGTCCCCAGTGATCAGGACGGCCCTTCTCCCCCACAACCAAGATGGAAAGTGAGCCGAGCACATCCCCTCCTTCTTGTGCACCAGAATCACACACATGAGGCCTCCAGGAGGTCTCTCTGACCCCCGCGCCAGCTGGCGACCTGCACCTCAAGCCCACCACCGCATGGCCTTTCTGGACCCTTCACGCAAACATTAGATCCCAGGGGCAGAAACGGTGCATTTTTATCTCTGGGACCCACTTCCTGATTGGATCGCAAGTGAGTTTCTCTGTTGTTGAATAGATCTCTGGGAGATTAATTAATTATTAAAGGGAATTAATTAAATCCGGCCTTTAAAGAGTCAGACTAACCCATGGCAGCCAGCACCCTGGCGCCCTAGCCTGGCGAGCACGGACAGAGGAAAGGAGGAGAGGGGGTTCCAGTGTGAGAGATGGGGGAGAGCACATGGATGGCAGGAATGGCTAATGACGACACCGCCGTTACGTGTGTGACGGCTTCTGTGAACTAAAATAAAATTTTAAGGCTCACCCGCCGCACCGGCTGACTAAACGGACCCCCTCGTGGCCAGGAATACCCTAAAACTAAATTGCCTGCCAGGAGGAAAGAGGTCAGACATGCCTTATCATGCCCACCTCCCTTTTGGGGACATCCTTGTAACCCATTAGCAGGCCTAAGGGTATGCAAGACAAACCTGCGGGTCCTCAATTTATACAACAAATCTGTGTCCAGTGCCTTATCTCTGATAAACAGCTCCTTATGTTGAAACATTCCAAGCCTTTAGACAAAGCTTCATGTCTTTAATCAATTGTAGGCCAAAGAATCTTTTAACCCACCTATAACCTGTAAGCCCCCGCTTCAAGATGGCCCACCTTTTTGGGCCAAACCAATGTATGCTTCCCACGTATTGATTTATGACTTCACCTGTAACCCCTGTCTCCCTGAAATGTATAAAATCAAACTGTAACCCAACCTCTGCGAGTCCACTTGCTCAAGCCCTCTTGGGGGTGGCTCCGGGTCATGGTCCTCAAATCTGTCTCAGAGTAAATCTCTTTAAAATTATTTTACAGAGTTTGATCTTTTTTTCCGTTGACACTCCACTCACCAAAAGCGGTGCTAGCGCCCACGAAGCCAAGGGTGCACCTCACCTAACCCTGCTTCGATTAGTTTAAGTGAAACCAGGACAGTCATGTTTAGGCAAAGACCCCAGCTGATGGGAGAAAAGAGAAATGGAGAAAACAATAAGTTAATGCAATCAAATTCATTTTAAAAAGGAACGAAAGAAAACAAAGAAGAAAGGAAGGAGGGAAGGAAGAAGGAGGGGAGGAAGGAAGGAAGAAGGAGGGAAGGAAAGAAGGAATTGGCAATAGAACATTGAGAAAAAAATGCAATGGCCATTTGGACGCCTTCTTAGTAAGTGGCCTTGGGCCTTATCAGGGCAAAGTGTTGGAGGTGAGGTGTGTGGGGGAGGGGAGCACATCTCACTGGAGGTGGGGTTCATTCTTGTTTCCAGGAGCATCTTCTGGAGGCAGTCAGTGGAGCCCTTTTCTTGAGTCGTTTCCTTTCCCGTTGTGCACAGAGTTTGCCTTTGCCTCTATGAGCTTCTTGCCATTTCATGTTTGAAAGGTAGAACTGATGTATCAACACAAGTGAAGTAGCAGAGGTTAGAGCAGAGGTTAGCTACTGCTGCTGCCAGTAGTATCTAGTACTATTGGTTCCTTCTGGAAGGTCAAGGTGAAGCATGCAAGCATCACAGGTGATTTAGGGGGGTCCCGGGGTAAATGCTGTACTTGGGGGACCAAATCGTCTGGGTCAGAATGGACCCTGTAGACTTGGACACAAGTGCCCAAGGATGCATATATAGTGCACGTGTGTACATCCTGCTTGTGAAATTTGACTTTGCATAAACCACCCAGTGTGTGGGTGGTGGCCATATGTCTCCCTTATTAAAAAATTGCTCGAGCATCATGTATCAATATTGAACATTGAATTGGATGATGGCATTTAGCCCAGGAAAGAGGCCAGCCATCGTCTATGACTATGGGGAACATGCTTAACCGAGGGTCGTCAAGCTCGTAGACACAGCCTCCACACTGAGGCGATGCTTTGTTTCCGAGTTCATCTCTGCAGTCTTGCAGGGAGCGCTTTACACAGGCAGCCCTGGCCTGGTGCCCTGTGCGTCCCCTCCGCCGGCCCACGCTTTGCTCCCGTCTGGGGTTACAAGAAGCCTCTGAACCTGATGCACCCTCAATTGTCAGTTGCAAAGGCCCTGGACAGGGGAAACCAGGTGGGCAGTGAGTCAACGTAAACTTAGGCTGGGCTCGAGCTTTGATACCGTTTCATCTTGGCACTTGCCTGAGTAGCCCATGCACCTGCCCTGCGTGCTGGCCGTGGAAGGAGGCCCGCCAGAGGGCCGAGTGACCGGGTCCCAGGCCCCGAAGGTCCCTGAGGGGTGGGAGGCATAATTTCAGCAGTCATTTTCGTACCGTGTGACAAAAGGCACCTCACTTTCAAGACTATTAGTGTATTCGTAAACATGTAAATGCTAGTTGTCATGATCTCCTTAAGACTTAGGAACTTTCAAACTCAGCTTGATTTATTGACATGTTTAGTGTTTTCATTCTCATACTGTAACTACTTCCAAAGAATACACCATTTTCGTTTTCTTCTCCTCCTCCTCCTGCCTCCTCCCCTTCTTCTCATGGCAGAGGCTTCCCTTCCAAGGGGCTCTGCTGCCTCAGAGCAATGAGCCGGCAGGGTCTCTGTGTGCAAGGGCTCCTGCCTTGGTAGGAGGCCCAGGGGAGCTGGGAGAAAACAGCACAAACTGCCATCTCCCCATTTAGCAAAGACAAAGAGTGTGTCCAGGAGGGGAGACATCAAAAGGCATTGGATTACAAATCAGGCTAATGATCCGATAAGAGGATCCCTAAATCCGAAGTCACCATTGTGCACTCACCCCTGGCGCCACCACCAGGGCCTCTCCCTTAAGTTATTTGACTTAAGCCAAAGGGCTATTGAAACCTGCTGTTCCCAAGGTACCCCTGGGAAGGAGGCGCTGGTTATTCGACTTGTTCAAGACTATTCCTGAAAAACTTACTACTTAAGTTTTTCCTTTTCTACAAAGAAGAAGAAGGAGAAGGAGAAAGAAAAAATAAAAAGAAAGAAAGAAAGAAAAAGAAATAAAGTAATAAAGGGACAGAACAAAAGGCTAGGCTGAGTTAAAGGGATTAATCACCTTTTCAGTGTAAAGAGAGACTGGTGAGAAGAAAGTTGGAATTCGGTCTTTATCCCTTTGGAGAGGCTGAGCTGAAGCTTTTCAGATGCACATTTCCCTGTAATGACTTAATCACCTAATTAGCTGACTGGCGGCCTGTTGGTAAGTGCTCGGGTCCCTCTAATTCCACTTACCTTTAAGTGATTAGCTGAGGATTCCAGTGAGAAGAGCAGCCCCTTGGACTTTAAGATCCCAGAGATAAAAACGAAGAAGAAAGAAAAACCAAAATAAACCCATTCAGCAGGAAATGTGGAGTGACTTTTCTTTTAAAGCCTCTCTTTGAAACCAGATGCCAGGGAGGGGACACGCACACCCGCGGGTGGCGTGATTGTCTCCTGTCCTTTGCCTGCATTCTTATTTCTTTGGTAGCTCGCTGCTATTTTGAAAGACTTTATAATTGCTTTTCTTACTCTCCCCCCAATAAAACTCTTTTCGCAAGTATTATAAGAAGCAAGATTTCGTAAGATAAGAGATGAGAAGTAGCAAATAGGTTATTCCACCTGCGAATTCTTTAGGGTAGGAGGGTAGAGGAGGGAGGAGATTTCTCCTGTAAAAGGTGAACTTCAGAGAACATACAAGGTGAAGGCTCAGACTCCATCAGTAGCAGGCGTGATGTCAGCCCCCCCACAATGTCTGTTGGGAAGAGAAAGAGTGGCTAGGGGGGCACACACCTTCCACCTTTGGTGTCCTGAGTCCCAGCACGTCCCCGGCGGAGCGGGGCCCTCACACTCTCTAGAGAGCCAGCACTTGGTGGAGGACGCTGGGTGCAGGGCCTCTGTTGGGGCCCAGCTGCGGCCACGGAACAGAGGAAGTGAGTGCTGCATGGATCTAGCTCCTCCTCCACCTGCTGAGGCCATGGGCATTGCCCCAGTGATGCCAAGGAGTATTCTGTCTGTCACAGAATAAACACTTTTTTTTCTTGCTCACTCGAAGCAAGCAGAGAGCCTCAAACTTCCCAGACTATATATAAGAATCACCATGGGGCCAATTTCTCTACTCCTGTCCCCACACCTTGCATTTCAAAGGAGACTTTCTGAAGAAAAGTGACCACTGCCTCTGTCACAGAGTTATTCCAAGAAAGTCCCAGTGCAGGGTGCAGAGAGGCCCCCAAAGGCCACGTTGTTCTCCCGTCCAATACTCCCTTCCAGCTACCAGGAGGAGAAGCGGGTCAACTGGGCGTCCAGGCGCAAGGGGCTAGTGCCCAGAAAGACTGAGCTGCAAACACCCTGACAGTAATGTACGAACAGCAGCGTGTGAGGGAGGCTGGCGGCGGCTCGGAAACAGGAGGAATAACGCTGGACTGAGAACCAATGGCTAACGTGAGAGGAACGACCTCCACGCCTGAAACCAAGGTCGGGCTCTCCCTGTGCTTTGCAGGGTGCCAGGCAGACACTTCAGTGACTGCAGGACCAAGACACTCAAGGCACAAGACACTGGTCAAGAGAGCAGTGCTGCAGGGACACAGCCTTTCCTGAGGGACCCCACTGGGATGGTAAACTAAGAATATTCAAGCCACTTTAGAAATGTCACTGCCTCCTACACCCCATTGAGCTTTGAAAAGAAAGCTGAAACCATCAAGTTCCCAGCAACATAATTTTGATCAAACCAATCCTTTAAGAAAATGGAATCATCTTTCTCTTTTCCAAAAGGCCAAGAGCACCAATAATATAAACAGTTGAAGTGAAATGCAGTGACCCCATGGACATGTTCTTGGTGCATATACAAATGTGTTACTTATAAGACAGAGAACCTGAGATATTTGACTAAATTCTCTTTGGTATTTCAAATACCAGACAAGGGTACCCAAAAGAAAAATTATGGCAAAAGTGTAACTCTTTTCACTCATTTTTATTGCAGAAAAGTTCTAGTCTGCGAAGTACACAACTGTAGAAAAGTAGATGTTGTCCTTCTCATCTTTCTCGGGGACTCATGGGAAGTCATTTATTTTTTAGCGCACGCGTGCACACACACACACACACACACACACACACAGGCAAAAAGATCACAACTTTTTATGTTTCTGAGATTATTTTGGTTCCAGGAGACAAAAGTAAAACCATGACATAACTTAGCAAAGCTTGGTGTGACTCACCTTGCTTTCTTTTCCCCTTAAAATCTCCCACCAAGAATAGAAAAATCTCCTGTGTAGAAGAATTGCAAATAATTGATGTAGCTACTCCACCCTTGAGGGGTTAGAACATAACTCCCCACTGGAGTGTGAACTATGCATAATGGTTTCCTTCCAAAGAGTCCCGTGAACAGGGGCTGGGCGTGGGGTGGAGTTACCTTACAGTGCAGACTCTGACCCTGTGGAACACGACCTGGCCAGGTGGCCGAGGTCAGCAGCAGTGGTGACTAGTCACATTGACGGACAGTATGAGTTCTAATGTGATTGCATGAAAACAGACTTCAGGGAACTCTGTTGTCTTCCTTCCAGGAACCCATGACCCCAGTCAAACCACCAAGGTTATCAAAAACAAATCTGAGAAATGTCACAGGCCAGATGGACCTAAGGAGACACGATGGCTCAGTGCAGTGTGGGATTCCGCGGGCTCCTGGGAAAGAGAAAGGACTTCAGGTAAGAGCTGAGGAAGTCCAAGCAGGGTGTAGACCCCGGATACTAACAATGAACCCGTGCTGGGTTCTTAATTGTGACAAATACCCCACAGTAATGCTACCAACAGGGACAACTGAGTGTGGGGAACACCAGAAACTCTAGTATTCTTGCAACTTTGATGAAATCTAAAACCGTGTTTTACATTGTTGAATGTTAGAAGCGATGGCTGGACGACTCCAGTGTGCCTATGCAGGTGCCTGGGCAGCATGATGAGCGGGTCTGTGTGTGTGAGATCTTCTACTCATCCCTTCGCAGCACGTCTCATACACAGCTGTCCCCCTCCAGCTCTGACTCCGTAAGTCCAATGTCCTTTTTAACACACCCCAGCCAGGCTCCAACACGCCAACCCTGTCAGGGTCAACAGCAAAGGTCATGTTGCCAGGACGAAGGGAGGACGCCTCTCTGCCCTCTCCCTGCTCCTTCTCTCCTGAGCACTGGAGACCATCGGCTGTTTCCTTCTGCAGGAAGCATTTGACGCATCTGACTTCTGGGATGCCACACTCTCCTGTTTCCTCCTGCCTTCCTGTCTATGCAGTCTGGAATTCCTTTGCTGGTTCTGTCTCTTCTCCATCCAATCCCCATCTCAAATGCACATGTCTGGGCTACACCAACTTTGACCAGGATTCTTCCAGCCCCTGATTCGTGTCTCCTCCCATCACCAAAACTGGTTGTTCACTTAGCAGCTGAGAGATACTCCACATATGAAATCAGATTGCATCGTCCCCCTCCAAAAACCTTCTAATGGCTTCCTGCTGCTCTTAGACAAAAATGTGGAATCCTCAGATAAAGGCCTCAGGACCCTGTGAACTGTCTCCAAACCCAGGACCTCGCAGTGGACTCACCACTCTGGGGTCCCCGGCTGCTCTTCTTATCCACAAACGCTGAGCCGTGGACCCTGTGCAAATACCCTCCTCTTGTCTCTTCCGATGGTGGGGCTGTATCATCCTCATGCTCAGTTCACACGTCACCCCTTCTCTGATGCCTCCTGGACCCCTCGCGCACATTCTACTCTCCCGTTCGTCTCTGTCTCACCAGCTGTTCCGCCTCTGCTTGCTTCTCTGACAATGTGAGTTCCAGGAAAGAAGAAGTCCTGTCTGTCCTGTTTCCAGCTGTGTACCAGCATCAGCAGGATGTTGGATACATAAAGCCTTGTATAAATCATCCTGAAATGGATCAGTAAGTGAATGAATCCTTCTCTCCACTCTGATAT
Organism: Propithecus coquereli; assembly: GCF_000956105.1. Taxonomy (NCBI): domain Eukaryota; kingdom Metazoa; phylum Chordata; class Mammalia; order Primates; family Indriidae; genus Propithecus; species Propithecus coquereli. The sequence goes on along the minus strand of NW_012149408.1, from coordinate 556,995 downwards.
CCCTAAAGTGCGCGCACAGTCCTTCCTTTTCCACCACAGTCTAGCGCCTTAGAAGAACTCAGTCCCCATCGCCTCTATTTGTGCCTCTTCCACTTGCGCTATCGTTCTGGACAATGACCAATGACCAGCACAGCGCTGGGACTCTTCTTGCAGGGTTGGGGGGCTCCCCTAACTGCACAGCCCCACAACTGTGCCTGCCCCCACTCGCCACGGATGCCAGCATCGGCCTGCAGATAGTTCTTCCTTCTGCCAGCCCGTCTTCACTCCTGTGACCTCTACTTGTTGACCCTTTTAAACTAAATAAAAACACTCCAAGCATCTTTGTGTTCTCCTGTCCATGGCTTTCCCTTCCATCTCTGTGTGCTCTTATAAACCTTAAAAGTTCTACGAAGACGACTCCAACTCTCTCTCACCTTCCAGCCTTAAAGTTGAAACCGTGTGCCTGGAAGTCTATTCCCAGATAACAAGCCTGCACCTCGCACGCAAGCACATCCCAGACCCAAGCCAGTGGCGCAGCTTTCCCACGGGGCTCGTCCTGACTCTGCTCCTCACCTCGCAGAGCTCGGAAGCCAGACACCACCCTTGACGGTCCCCTCCGCCACCCACGCTCGATCATGCCCAGCCTGTGTCTGACTTGCACCTCTCACACCTCACCAGCTCCATGTCTCAGGCTCCTTCTTTGGGCCACCATGACAATCTAGGTCAAGCTACTCTCGTCCACTTGCAAATGACCTCCCTGACGTGAGCTGGAGAAATATCTCTTTCCTGTTCCATGAACTTCCCAATCCCTTTACATCTCCTGCACTGTGAAATGCACACTCCTGGACAACCCAAAGGCTAAGTGGCCCTTGGCTGTCACTTGCTCTCCCCAGGACCTCACCCACTCACCTCTCCACCAGGGTACACTGGCCCTGGCTGTCCAGGCACACGCCTCTCCTGTTTCATGCAGGATGGCCTGCTTGCCTCCCCGCTGTGGGGTCCTCCGCCCCTTCCAGGCGGAGCCATGCAGCTGTGCCTGCACTTCTTCCACGAAGCCTCTCTTGTCTCCAGACCAAAGGGTCCTTCAGCCCCTACAAGCCAGTAATGTACTGTGTGCCTCTCATAGACCTTCGTCCCCTTTCTGTGGAACATTATATTGTCTGTGTTTTGTCTGTTCTATTAGGTTGCAATGGTCTTAAACTCAGGAGTCCCATCTCCCCTGTTGTTGGCACATGAGGGCCTCGGGGCAGGTGTGCAGTTCAGTGCACAGGTGCTAACAGGTGTCAGGTAAGCACAGGAATCACTCCCTGATGATATCCAATATCTGACGGCAAAACGGACACACAAATACGCTTGTGTGTGTGTGTGTGTGTGTGTGTGTTGCTTGGCATACCCCATTGTAGCAATAAAATGTCATCTGAGCTGATGAGTAGGTGGCAGAAGATATTGTTTCCCTGTAACTTGCTAATTTTTAGAAATTGAACACAGTCTGCATTTATGAAGCAAGAGAGATTTTGAGACGAGGTTATAATGGGTGACTCCACATGCTGTTGAAGTCACCTTAACACCAATCGAGGGCTACAGTGAGCACACCCAGGGCTTGCCATGTGGTCCAAACTGGGAGATAAGTCGCCATCCATCAACCTGACCAAATCACATGGCACCAGATGAAATTTATCTGCAGATGTGGGAATGATGTCATGTCTTTAGTCTAAATGTGGAGAAATCACTGTGTCCTTAGAGTTCCATTAGCATTTGTGATGACAGCTCCATCTTGAGTTCTAGGAGATGTCATAAATTGGCTTAGAATCCAGTGTGCAGCTGAGTGTGCAGCAGGATGAGAATATATCTCAGCAGATTAAGTTAACATTTGGTGGTTCCTGGGGAAGGAGGAGAATCTGAGATTTAAATGAAATCTCTGTACTTATAGCTCAAAGGAAAAGCCTCTCAAAGTTCTTCTCATTCCCTCAAGACCTGGAGAAGGTCTGGCCAGACCAGGGAAGCTAAATGGAGTTTTCCTTTCTGTGAGGTGCTGGGGGTGACACCACCGACGTCCACTCCCCTTTGTTCCCTATTGAAGATCCGCGGAGCGGGAACGCCACATTTGTTTGGAGGGTCTAATATCCGATGTGAAACAAGGAGCACATCTATTGTGCTTGTCACCAGTGGCTCTATTAGAAACATTCGGTGCTTTTCCAGAGCTACATGGTGCGTGATGTCATCCCATTTTCTCCGTGACCGCAGGGAAGGGAGGGCAGCAGGTAATGAAATGTGAGCAGTCGGAGGCCGGGCTGGGGAGCCCTTTCTGCTCAGTTGGCTTTCCCAGCGCAGCTGCCCAGCTGTGGCAGCCGAGGACCGGGTGGGTTACACAAAGGCCGACGCACCTCGGAGCACACACAGCATTGTCAGGATCCAACAAGCCAGCCATGTCCCGCTCAAGGGTCACCACTTCCCATCGGCTTGAAAAGCGCCAGCGGGTGGGACCCTCTGCCACAGGACATGCTTTGTGCTCCGGCTCCATTGTTGGGCAGATGTAGGGGGCCGGGAGGCGTGGCCAGGCGCCCACAAGTATATGAGGGAGAGGGCAGGAAGGGGCGGGGCAGGCAGGAGGGAGGGCTGAGAAATGCCTAGTGAACAAGTGAGTCGTTCCAGATAAGGAGTTTACTCCGCGCTTTGGATGTACCTTTGTGATGACACTTCATACACCTCCTATGGCCTTTGGTGTCAGCTCTACATTTTAAGGTGAAAATAGTCTGTAAACTCGGCTGACAGTGTTAAAAACACTGGCCATGGTATTTAGATCTCCAAAATGACCATATAGAAATAAAGCACATACCCGATTTCAAGAATTATGAAAAACTGGGGGAACCGGACCTGTCCCGTGAGGAGCCCACTGTGAGGCTGATGAGATAGGAGTTTCCAGAAGAGCAGAATGAGTTTTCAGGTTTCAACAAACAGTTTGCAAACAGCCCATCACCTGTTTTGTTGGGTTATGTGGGTTTTAATATAAATAACCATGTTTGACATTTCAATTTAGTTCTCACAGATTTTAATACATTTTTATTCTGTACTTTTCTGCAGATAATTTACTTCCTAGTGTTTCTTTATAATAAGAACTATGATGGGAAGAAATGTTCTCATTTATGTGTAAATTTTGTTAACAGTGTAATTTGCATAATCATCTCCCACCCCCCATGTTGTCGGTTTTAAGTTGGCATTTTTAAATTGTATAAGCGATCGACTATATCTCCTTTTAAAAAGCCATTAAAGTAGAACGTGATGTGACTTAGTCATTTTTATTTTCAAATCAAATGCCTACAGAAATAGTTCAAAACCCTGAGAAAGATATGGAGTCTTAGAATAACGAATTGCTTAAGATTGGAAATATTGGTATTTAAAATATTACAGCAAAGTTTTACATGGATTTAGTTTTACCACCATGGGCTCACGCTCTACCCTACTCTCCATAAGGAACTAGTACGCAAGGAAAGGTCTGTAACTATGTAGCGTGTAAGCCGAGCTTTGTGATACCAGATGCCATTTTCCAAGCAACAACAGTTTTAAGGAGGCTTCGTGGCCCACTCTTCTCTCTGCTCTAAATGTGCTCTCAAACCTTTGCTTACCGGAGCTGCACTGCAAGTCCGGGGGTCCCTGGGCTCCCTGCCTTGTGCACTCCTGTGCCACTGTGCTCACCTGGGTACCTGCCTGCAGCCTGCCCGCATCTGCACGACTGTGTTCCTTCTAGGCGGTGTGGTTCCTCAGCTAGACATGGAGATCTTGTGCCCCGGGGCCCGGCTCACCAAGCCTCCCGAGTATTTACGGACAAACTCAATCATGGCTTTACCATTTCTCATGCAACAATAGAAGGATAACCTCATTCCGAACCCTGAGAAGAGCCAGGAGGAGTAAAAACAGGAGAATTATTTGAGACTACCACTTTCAGAGGTGGCATTGTAAGCCTAGACCATTATCGACCTGCATTATTGACCATCCTCCATGATTAACTTTTAATTTGCTTCAATAGAGAAATTAGAGATAATTCATTAGCATAATTTGTTTGAAGCTGGCTTTGTTTGCTTTTGCTGCCTCTTCTTACCGGGGTAGAGGGTTCGAGGCTGTGGCTCCCCTAGGCAGGACCCGCATGGCCGGAGCGTCCCGTTTCCCTGCCTCCCTGACACCTGCCCACACGCACATCTGTGAGGGGAAGGCCGGTGTGGAATGTCTGAATCCAGAGCTCCCAAATAGTGACTATTTTTAAAAGACAAACAGCCCTGCTTTCTGATACCGTTAATACAAGATGTCAGTTGGGAGCTCGATGTTAAGGGTTGGATGCAATTACTTGTTCCTGTTTGACTTGACACATCACAGCTGGGAGCTGAATTTGGTGGAGAAAACCAAATTTCGCGTAGTCCTGCCTGACATGAAGCCAAAACAGTTTGTTTATGAAATCTGTTTGAAATGTGCAGCTCTTGTTTTCACTTGTTGTACACTGGAAGCCGGAGTTCACATGGCGTAGCTCAGAAAACCAGAGAACACAGAAAGCGGAGCAGAAAGCAGATATTGTGAATCCTCCAAAGAAATTCTGAATATTTATAATCTCTCCAACGCTTCTGCAAAACTGCCAGAAAATGATTTGATCTCATGCTCTCCCCCGAAAACACGAAGCCTTATAGGTTGCAAATCTATAGGTTTATATTTAGAATAGCAGCCAAAAATGATACCTTTAATAATGCTGCAATTGTTTTTCCCATTTTCTAAACAAATGCTGTGTTTTCTAAGGTAGAAACATTTGGAAGAGCTGGCTTGGTGCAGATTCGTGAGGAAAGTCCGCAGCACGTGCTATGTAGGACACTGCCTATTTTTTTTTTTTTGAGGCGGGAGTGAATTCGGTTGTTCTCAATATAAAATAATAAAATCACAACTGTGCCTACGGTGGTAAGGGATACACAAAGCTTTTATTCTGCAGCTCTTGCAGTGGAATATTTTTTAAAACGGGTTTTCTATCTAGCTACCTATCTGAAAGGAGATTGAAGCTGAAAATCTTATGAAACCTGCCGTAGTGGGAGGGCAGTGGGACCGGCACTGGGTGGATATCCGGCTGGAAGGGATCCAATCGCCTGCTATGCGATGAAAGGGCGTAGAGCCGCGGACGCTTCAGACCCGCACTTCGTTCTGGTTCTGATCCGAGCTTGTCTCCTAAGCAGCCGTGAGAACAGAAACGAGAGGATCGCTGGCGAAGACTGAAAGGAGTTCGGACCACCTGGGTGATGTTGAGGAACATGAAGTCAACAGTTGGAATCAAAACCAAGAAGGGGGGTGTTGGAACTTTCAGCGAAGTTCAGTATTTAGTGTCTATGCCAATATGTCTATGTTCTTTGCTTGGAACATTGCGAAACAAACGGGCAAAAGAACAAGAGACCAGATCTCCCCCGGTCTGAATAAACATTGAGAGACACGTGGAAATCAGGCGATGGTGGGCAGGTGTCCGTCCCGAGAACAGAGGTGAACTTGTCCAGCACATCCAGGCCTGTGACTGCCCTTGGCGAGGTCTCCCCTTGCTCTCCTGCACCTGCCAGTTCTCTGCATGCTGTGCGGGGATTAGCAGGGCTCCACAGGTGCTCTGAAGGGCTGTGAATAGCGCACAGTAGGGAGCTTGGGCCGGCTGGGGCTGGCACTGACAGGCAGCTCATCAGATAGCTGCGGTGAAAACCAACGTGGTCGTGTCTGGTTTTATCGTCCCAGCTAAGAAAGACAAACACAAGAAGCTCAGATACTGACTCAACTTATCCTTCCTATCAAAGGACCGATGTAGAGGAAATGGAATGCTTTAAAATCAGGAATAATTTATGATTATAAAACCCAAAACCACATACTTCCTTGTTACTAATCCACATACTAACAGAGACCTTAGCAGTTAATTACAGTTCGGACATCTGATATATTCACTTTTTATTTCAATAACTTTATTGCTTTATAATGGAGTTGGTTATGCCCTGAAAAAGCAATGCAATTTGTGAAGGTAATAAATAATTAGGGGAAAATAAATGTGATCTAACAACAAAGGCTTACATATTTTTAAATGCTCTTCGAATGACATTCTCCATCAATTGCATGACAAGATTCAAACTTGAAATATATATTTTTTAAGGTTCCATTTGACTGATGCTATTTGGAAGAAAATTTACTAAAAAATGTTCATTGATGGAATAAGAAAGAAAGAGTTTTATTTAAAGCTAGGAAAAGAAAATTGCCTTATCCTCCCTCCTCCACAATGCCCTGTCTTAAACATTTTAAATGTAACTGAATTCCCTCTAGTGGATACAAATGACCTAAAAAGATCAAATGTCATTTAAAAAAGAATAAAGTAATGGCAAAATGTTGAAGAATTCACAGTGGCAGTATTATAATACACCAAGGAGGTAACGTGCTTGAACGTCACTGTCACGGGTGAGATGCAGGGAGGGACCCGCCCACCCCTTCCCTCTCCTGCCGGCAACCCTGGCTCTGAGTCATTTCCTCGTTGTCTCCTGGATTGTCCCTTTCAATTTCGTCCGTGTGGCCCTGGCCCCAGGTTGGAGCTTGGATTTCTTGCCTCCCTCTTGGAGTGAGCGACCGTCTGTCTGAGTCTGCCCGGAACAAAGTGCTGCTCCCGGACCCAGGGCCTCGGAGCTCCCGTCGGGGGAGTCCCGGGCAGGCGGGGATGGCTGGGGAACCCGTGAATCTGCCTTTGGTCTAACTTCTTCCCTTCTGTCCCCTTCCTCCTGGCGTCTGTGGGATGCCATGTAAAATCTCATTTCTCCACCTCTCACTCCATGGAGATGCTCAAGGCTGACATCGGGCATAGGATCAGGGAGGCTGGCGGGAGGGCAAATGCCCCCACCTGCTGAGATCCAGGAGAACTTTGTGTCGTGCAAACTCCACTCTCTGCATGTCTAGTGTAAGGACCCCATCACCTCCTTCCGCCCCAGACCGGGAACTCCTTCAGTGCACAGTGTGCGTTTTCTAGGGTCTCACGACTTAGCACCTCTCTGGACGTGGGAGACGGCTGTACTCGCTCAGGACCCTGATGTGACACAGGTCAGTTTACAATCCCTGGCAGGGAAACCGCCCTATAGGACTTCCGGTGACGTCGAGGGAGCGTCTGGGCCGGTCGAGAGCTCCCCTGGCACCTGACTTGGAGACGTGAGGTCTGTGGGTCTCCGCCAGGGAAGACGCAGCAGGAACCTTCTGAACCTTTTCCTTGAAGGGCTCCTTCCCAGGCCCTGAGGAGTCATCTCAGACATGTTTACCGGAGCATACGTTTTTGTGAAATTACCAAATGCAATTATTTTTGTCATCTTTACCTTAAGTAGACCCCACCCCACGATGCGTGAGCTCCAGGACGCACAAAGCCTGGTCTCCGCAGGCACTGCTGAGGGTTGTTCTCACAGGAAAGCCAAGAATTTCTCTTGATCGAGGGAGTTCAGAAACCGCTGTGGGAGGAACCTCCAGGTGTACTCTCCTGGCACGAGTGTGTGTGGCAGGTGTTTCCCCTGTCCTGGCACACGGAGGGACAAACGGAGCGGGACCCGGCCGGCCAGTCTGAGGCCAGATTTTTCTCCTTGAATGATGAGCCGAGCTGCACTGAGCCGTCGCACTGAGCAACTCGAGTTCCGTGTGTAAGGGCCCCCAGACCCCACCTTCTCCGAGGCCAGGAAAGTGTGGCCCCGACTTGGTCTCCTGCAGAGGCGGGACACTCATCTCTGCTGCTCCAAAGAGCAACAGGCAGCACCACGCCGAGTGGACCTAGCAGGTGCCCCCCTCTCCACCTAGCAACTTCCATCTGCCGTCTGTCCCCACGTCAATCAATGGCTGTCTCCAAACGTCAGCCGGTTCCCTCTGACGCCAAATGGATTGAGTGCAGATATCAATTCCAAAATTAAGACAAAACCAAACCAAAATAATTTTGTGTGTGTGTGTGTGTGTGTGTGTGTGTGTGTAGGCTCTCAAAAGAAATGCCCGGGATATATGGGATTATTACGTTAGCCCTCAGCACGTGGGGCATATGCAGGGCGGGCTTGCAAACCTGTCCTTCCAGGCAGGCAGGGTGGGGTGGGGAGTCCGATTCCCAGTGTCCCTCAACTTCTCTGGTGTAAACCCTCCTTCGGTGGCTGATTTCAAGCTACCAGGGGGTTAAGGACAGGCTTATGAATTCCTGAACGTTTAACAACTGGTGCTCTTGAGCCTGCTGGGCAGATCACAGCATACCCCTAAGTTTGTTACCCAGATATTAATTTGAAGGAAGGGCCCTTCTTGTGTCTGTCCCTATAGTCTCAGAAAGGGCCACAAGTGGTTTTCCCACAGCCTTTCTTTGGCCCGCAGGCGGGTGACTGCTGTCGCTGGCGGGAGCAGGTTTCCACGGCCCCTGCTTACTCCTCTCCGGCCAGGCTGTTCAGGCAGGGGCTCCCAGGCCGCGGCCACTGGTGATTTGAGGGTATGTGGGGGAAACAGGCCCACGTCGTTTCTGCTTGCACAGTGGGGACAGCCGGACCTGCCTCCCGAGCACATTGGTGCCCAAGGCCTCCCTCCGAGGAGGAGCAAGGACGCTGGCAGGTGCACGGGCAGGGCCCTCCCACCCCATTCCCAGGGCCAGGCGGGCAAGGGCTCCTGCCTGCAGGACAAGCCGAGGCCCTCACCGCCACAGGTCGCCAAGACAGTCAGTGCTGAGAACGTGAAAAACAGCGCAAGGTGTTTAGCAGGTGTTTCTTGTGTGTCTATTTAATCCTGGAGCCGACGAAGGCTGGGGCTAACTCCAGTGGCTATGCCAGGTCGAGCTGGTATTTACACATGTTTATACTTATTTACATAAGCTCTTGTCTCCAGTTTAATCTGCATCTTCATCTTCTTGTCTGTCGTTCTGACTACCTATATCCATCTTCTGAAAGCCATTATTTTCCCTTTGGGATAGATACTTGCACCTCAAATTTTTCAGGGTTACTACTCATGCAGAGCAATGGTTCAAATGATTTTTAGAGTCCATAATTTCTGAAATAAGGTCCAGGAACTATTGATAAGCTGAAGTCCTTTGAATTCTACATTAGTACCAAAATAATTCAAATTAAAATTATGCACGGGTGTCATTAGAATTCAGAAACTCATGGGGGTCTATATGGTGAGAATATTTAGGATGATAACCTGTGGTAGATTTACTTTGATCATGTGATGTAAATGTAATTAGAAGGAAAAATGGGGTCTGTCCTCCAGCCTGTTCGTATGTTTGTCTGTTTCTCTGAGTGGAGCAAGACAGGAAATCTAGAAATACTGATTCTAGCCAGATTGCTGTACTTTGCAAGAGCTATGCACTCCGTGTCTGATATGTTAATTAACTTTAATGGTGATTTTCAGTTACCCAGACAACTCTCCAGTGTGTGCATCTCTCCCGTGTCTCAGTTTTTGTTATTACTGTCTTTCCTCCTCTCCCTTCTCCCGTCCTAACTCATCACTGAAATTGATCAACACAAACATCTTAAAGTGTTCATTAGAGTTATTTGTCATTGACCGAGACGCATTTGGAGAAAAGTAAAATAAATATGGAATTTCTCATTTGAAGGTCGAGCTGTTGTTTTCTGGAGGAAAAGTCATTCTTCAAACCTGAGCGGCGCCACGGTACCTGATTAGCCCCAGGCCGGGCCTGTCGTGCCTGTTGCTGGTGGAGACCGCGCAGCATCCCAGCAAGGCCACGCGTCCCTTCTGTCCCTTCTGTCCCTGCGGCCTGTCCTCCTGCATCCATCGCCCGCAGTCGCCAGGCTACTTCGGGCACAGTTCGAACGTTCGAACTGATTGCGAGGAACCTAAGGACATTCATCAAATGACTCCCCGGCCCATATTGTCGTCGACATTAGGGTGTCTAACTAGCAAGGAAAGCGACCTTGGGTGCGGGACAGACAGCACGCGGGGGTACTGTCCCTTTGATTTTACATCACTTTCCCCGATGTGTTTCTGGAAAGTGGAGAAATCGTCTTTTTATTTTACTTTTCAAAAGTTTTGAAACGAATTCTTATGACTGAATGTCTATATCTGAACACCTAGATCATATTCAGCCTCCGTCCCCTCTGGCGGGGCCCCTTGCCTTTGGGAGGGCTGAACGTCAGGAATGAAGACACGATGTGTGGTTTCCGTTTTTCTTTTTAGCTGAACTGGAGAAGATTAGCACGAGAAATCATTTTCTTTATAACACCAAACGCAAGCTCAGACCCACGCGGCCCTCTGGCCGGGAGGGGAAAGAACCGCCTGTCCACCCCCCTCCACCTGCCCTGGGAGGGCACTGCGGGCTGGTCCTCCCGAGGACTTCTGGGGACAGAGAATGGTAAAGCAATTCTATTTCATCCCCAAAGACATACTGGTAGTAAAACTCATCATCTGTCTTTGGAAAATTTGTTCTTTTCCTATGGAAGCTTCTTAAAAAAAAAGAATCACCATCTATATTCCAAAATGTAAGTTGTCGTCAGAATGTGACTTTTTTTATGGAGAGACAAATAGTCAACATATGCCTGTAGCCACATTTCCCACCTTATTTTTTTAAACCAGATTAACTCACAGATGTCAGTAAACTCTGACCTTGAGGTGGGGAAGCCCATCGTCCCGTTGTCCCGTCGTCCATGTGGGGTGCGTCCCTGCCCTGCGCGCAGAGAAGGCAGCCGTGGGCCCCGCCATGGCCAGAGCACACTCCCCGCGTCCTCGGGCCCTGAATCTGTCCGCGTGCATCTGAAGTGGGGCGTGCACAGGGTTTTCTGGCGAACCAGATCTCGGCCGGGAGCCCACTTAATTGTTAACTCGTCGTCCACACGCAGCATCTGTTGACATTGGTAATGTAATTGCGGTGATAATCAGCTCATTGACTTAGTATCTAAGGAATAATCAGTCGGGACATCACATTTGTCTTGCTTTACGTGACAGCCCGTCTTCCGCACTGAATAGACAATGTCTGCGTCGTCCATTGTTTCACAGAAATGAAGCAGCGAAACCCTTCCCACCCTCGCCCTCCCTCCCAGCCCCCACCGCCCCTTCCCTGCCAAAGAGCAGGGGACCAGTTTGCTGCATCTGACCGTCACTGGACAAAGGTAATTTTCAATAGGCGCCAGACAATCGGGCCCCGGGACCTGCTGCCTCTGTCTCAAGCAGGGCCCGTCTGCGCCTCCCGAGCCCCGCTCCCCCGTGTTAGAGAAGGTGGACGAAGCCAGGCTGGAGGTGAATCCCAGGTTTAAGAAGGATGGGAGCGAAACTGACAGTGGAGGAACTTTGTTGCGCCAGGTCAGCTGCCAGATGCCTGTGTTTTCCCTCAAGAGCTCAGCTGTGGAAAAATAGAATGAAAACTCTCTTTACGAGAGAAAAGAGTCATAGTTATGACAGGCGGCCTGTTTACGGCCGCGGTCTCTCCGACGATAAACAAGTGTTGGATATGGAAAGGAGGGTCGCTCCAACCGCGCAGAAGCTACCGTCTGCCATTTCTTCTTTCTCTCTCCCCTCTCTCCGGCGTCGCCTGTTCTGGTTTCTGTTCATTGACGTGGACGCTCAGCCTCCCAACAGCCACACACCTCAACGGTGGGGGGCCGCCCGCTCCAGGACCCCACCCCAGGGGACAGAGAGGGAGGGGTCCGCCAGCACCGCCTGCCCACACACGTTAGGGTCTGGCGTTCTCTCTAGTGTGTTTTGACCTGCTGGCTTCAAGATACATGGAATTAGATTCACTTTCCTTAAGACTAATCAGCTTGGAAATCAAATTCATTTCCTCTAAGTCTGACCCGCACTTACAGTTCATCACTCTGCGTTTTCATCCCTTCTGTGTCCCTGTCTCAGGAACACACACAGAGTGAGAGGGAAAAATGAAGATGTGATGAGGCCCCCTTAGCGTTAAGATCGCTAGCTGTCCAAGCTGTCCGCGCACGTGTGACGGGAAGAACCCAAAAGACTCATGGCTGCTTGTCTGCTTCCAGCCCGGAAGCGGGGGACGGAGGCGCGGCCTCACCCCAGCCGGAACTCTGAATCCGCCAGCCCAGCGCCTGGGCCCTGCTGCTGATTCAGAGACATGGAAAACTTTTGGCTTGGTGCTATTTTGTATTTATTCCTGTGAATAAGGAGACACTTAGGCAGCAAAGAAAGGTAAGCCTGACATCACAGAAACAGATCTAGCTGTAGCTGTGGGTATGGGTGTAGGGGTGTGTGTGTGTGTGTGCGTGTGTGTGCATTAGCAGGAAGATATTGTTTAATATCAATGCAGGGGCTTACGTCCCTGTCACTGGTGTGTTATCAACAGTGTCATAAACACTATTACGCATCTGAAATTTTGCCATTAGTTCCTTAAAAGTAAAACTCTGAAAGCCCTCTTCAGAATAAAGAATAAAGTCAGACCGCCTGGGACCCGACGGTGGTGCCGGAACAGATTGAAATGAGCGAGGTCCCAGTCCATACAAATCCCCTGAGACCGAGAGCAGGGCGAGCTCCTCTGACACTGAACGTGCCCCCACCACTCTGTCACGGGACATGTCCCAGCCCACACAGTAAGACGTGGTCCACCGCTGAGCGTGGGTGAATCAATCCACGTAAACTTAAATGTCTCTGGACGTCCGACCAAAGACATGTGGAATCACTTTCTCTACCAGTGGGAGTGACTCCGCTCCTCTAAGAAGGAAAAAAAGAAAGCAACAACAAAAGAAGCATATTATACTATCAACGCATCTCACTTTCCATATCATTATCACTATAAAGTAAATTCAAAACATGTATTAAAGCTTGAACAATTTCCTCGAGGTTTTAAGATTCGCTACCGAACTTCAAGATTGACTTTGGGGGGTAGTAATCAGAATGTATGACTATTTCAAATCCCTGCAATATTTATCAACTCTTGGTAGGTTCAGTGCATGGTTCCTCATTCAAATCACCTTCTCCCTGATAAGTTAGGAAATCTAAATATGATATTTGATACTTTAAAGCGAAATAGCAATTCGATGTTCTGTGTCTTCTTTGAACACTTTAAACAGCATGATTTAGGTTAGCCTTTCGGTGGTCCACATTGGTGTTCCGAAATGCAACACCAAATGTTGATGTAAACAAGACAAAACAAAGAGCACACGATCCTTACCTACTGGCCAAGTCTGTGCAGCTTTCAGAGGAGGCGGCCCCACAACCATGCTCGGAGAAACTGACACACACTTCACAGCGGCAGGGAGTGTCCACTGTCCTGAGTCTTCCACGGACCAATGAACCAAGTGCCAAATAAGGAGCTTGTCTTAAGACCTTGAACAAATAAAGAGTTCCTTGGAATAAAACACTGTACACCAGGCTTAACTAATCCACACACAAGACAAATATTAAAGCAAATAGCGGAAACAATGGAAACAATAAGCTCGTAATTCTCCCCTCAATTGCTTTCCTTTGTGTAATGTACCCTTTAGCTCAAGTGCTAAAAGCACGTGAAATTATTCCAAAAGCAGTACCATGCACCAGGCGCATTGGTAACAGGCATCCATCACGAAAGTTGTTTTTCACTCGTTTTACACGCACACAAATATTTTAAGACTGATAAAAGATCTCTTAGCTAAAAAAGTAATTACCGCACATAAAAAAAAATGGAGAGGCAGTTAAAATTTAATTAGAACTATTAGTAGTATTAGATCACTACTGCTGTGATTATAGTGAAAGGAATTTTCTGAAATCCTTAGTTTGCTAAAGAAAGGTTGTGGATTTAATCTGGCAATTAATGTGGCCACTTGTTCTCAGTTTTTTCCTGGTTGCTGCCACTGTGGATTCTGGAAGGGCGGGGACGGGAGGAGAGCGAATTCCTTTCTCCGTTTTGCCATTAAATGATGGGATGGGGATGTGTCAGATGGGAACAAGGCCAGGGCACAAGGAAGGGGCACTTTCTGACTTTCTGAACCCCAGAGGAGCAGTGGCAGACTGTCCTGAAGCTCTGGCCCTTCGGGGGCTCTGGTGGGCAGGGGCATGACTTCAATGGGGGCCTCCACCGATGTGGCAAAAGTCCAAAGTCCTGTTCTTCCTCCTCCTCCTTCTCCTCCTCCCCCTCTTCCTCCTCTCCCCCCTCCTCCTCCTCCTCCTTTTATAATTTGTTTTGTTATTGGATATCTTTGTATATAATATCTCAATAAAGATTTTCTTTCGATACCTAAAGCACATACACACACCTAAAAACATCTCTAAATCCGCTGTTCCAGAGCAACTTTAGGAAAGACTAGAACCACTTCAAGGCTAGAGATTAGTCAGGTTCTCGTTACACACAGAGAACCAGTTGCAGCGGCCATAATGCACAGTGAGGTGCGCGAGAGTTTAAAGTTCACCCTCTAGATTACCGGTGTCTCTCAAGCCCTGAAAGACGGCAGAAAGGTGTTCTGGAGTCCCGAGGGCCCAAACTCACTGCTGCTGTTGGAAATTACAGCACCTGGGAGGAGGAACCACGGGATGAAGTAGCACATTTCTGGGATACCAGCTGTCGACATCTGCAGCCATTCCCAAAACACAGTTCCTGGACCCACGGCCGCGTGCGGTACCTTCCACACGCAAGCCCCCGGCTATGCTCGCTACATAAATGATGCATCACAGTCCAGAATTCCCAAAGGAGTTCCGGCATCTTCAAAACCAAGAAGGCATAAAGAAAAGAGGAACTCCACCAGTGACTGTGGCCTGGGACAGATGCCTTTGCCCTACCTCAGGCCGGAGTGACTAAACTCAGGAAAGTCACGACGATTAGATACATGTTGTTAACCGAATTTTTATTCCCACAGGTTCTGAAAACGCTAGTCAATCAGTTAAAAGACCATGTGACTGTGATTTCACATAATTATGATTTAAATTATGGTATATAAGTCTGTTAATATAATCAAAGGTGCGGATATTGTCAATATAAATAATCTGCAAGTATAGAGAGCACTGAAATTAAAATTGGATGATCTGAGCCCAAGTCCCTGTTGGGCACCTACTGGATGTACGGTCTTAGCCAGTTTACTCGCTTCTCTGAGCCGCACTCTCGTCTCTGAGATGGAGTGGGAAGAGCAGCTGCTCGCGAGGACCCCGGCGTCCGTCCCTCACTCGACAGCGCTTCACCGATTGCTCCCGACGCCCAGACTCCTTGCCTGGCTCCGTGTGGTTTAAAGCCTACGCAAAAGTAAATTGCAAAGGGCCAGGATTGGTATAAATCAGCTATGACCTGTCAATTCTGTTGTTTTTGAGGTTTAGTTCTTGTCTATCTTCATTTGTACTTGATGTTTGAGAAATGAAATAACTTTGATAAAACATGGAAATGGCACAGTCTTTCTTTCAGTAGAATTGCACCTTAAACCCCGGAGTAGATGGCTACCCGTCAGGCTGAGATGTCTCCCGGACTTCTCGGGATTGTTGGCTGTGCGGGTATCGGCCTTCATTGTGCAGGAGCTGAGACCGACATCTAATCCAAACGCAAACCGTTCTGAATACAGTCAAACCACCTGTTAGATTGTGAGTGGGATTGGATTGCTGGTGTCTGTTCAGCTACAGGTGCGGAGACTAAAGACATTTACGGGTAAGACCATACAAGAGATCATTACTCGGTTTATACACGAGGACTTCCTCAGTGTCATTCAGACTGTAACGGGGTTGGCTATTTAATCACAGATTTATGAGTCCAGATTTAAAATCACACACACGCAAACCCACACTCTTGTTGGGCTACATCTGAGCATCTGAGGCAGTTGGGGTGGGGCTGTGGGCTGCTGTGAGGACCTGGATGAGGAGCAAGAACAGGGAATCTGAAACTCAGGAGAGTGTCATTCTCTCGCCATCTTCACAAATAATACCCAAACCCGAGAAGATTGAATTAATTGAGCTCTTTTATTTGAAGCGGTCAGCAAAGCCTGGTGTGTTGCCATCATGGAGGGCTTACTTTCAGGGTCTCTAGTCCAGAATAATGGTAGAAGCCAGGGTGCAGCCGCGGCCAGCGTGTTTGAACACGGGGGGAGTCGGCGCTGGGGCGCTCGTCTCTTTTCTGCAGCGGTTCTCGGACTGTCGCGCGCTGGGCTCCGAGGGGCAGCAGATCACGGGGCAGAGGTGGGCAGCGTCACACAGTCGGGCAGGTGAGGCTGGAGTCCAGGTCCTGCTGCTCGTCAGCCATGTGGCTTGTGCGACTCATTCAACCCCGAGAGCCTTAGGTGGCTTCACGAGAGAAACGGATATGGGCCACTACCTATTAATAGCTCTAATATTCTCATCAAATCAAATCACCTAAAGTCCCACCGCAGCGCCTTGCTGGCAGTTTGTGTCCTTTCTTTTCCCTGTCTTCTCCAAGGCTCCGTCATCTGTTGTTCTATCGCTTTACCTGGAATATTCTCTTACAGCAACTTAATACTATTTTCTATCATTCGATGCCTAGAATTTTCCTCAAAAGGAACCTTGAGGATTACTTTGGGTGGTGAGAGAGACTAATAAAATGCTTGGCAGGTGGTTGAATGCTGTGGTGAGCTAACGTCTCAAAAGTTTTTCAAGGGGGTGAATAGAATTCCCAAGAATATTCGCAGTGTTTAAAATGGGCATCGGCAATAATTGGGCCTATAGAATTTATACCTGGCCCTCTGATTATACAATTTGATTACAAATTCTGACATCTCAATTATAAACAGCACTTGACATTATTAAAAGTATATATTTTTTCTAAGTATGTACAATTTCCTCTTTTTTTTTCAATTCTTGGCCATAAAATTTAGGTAATGAGAATGCTCTTGTAAAAAAGGACTGGCTGGAACTATTGGATAGTAAAATTTTTTTCAGACTCATTACAAAAATGAAAGGTATTTTGCTTTAACATTTATTGAGGTTTTTTCTTTTTTTTTTTTTTTGGAAGTACAACAGCCCCTTTGGTAAACAAAACAAAAAAAAGAACAAATTTTTCATTTAAAAATATGTCTAAAACAGTTAAGACAACAGGAGTTGAGAGGAGAGGTTCCTTGTGCTCAGTGATGTGTGTTGAAGATCTTCCACAGACAGCATCGCCCGGCCTAGGGCCTTGCTCACGGTCCAATGCAGCCGCCTCGTTTTCCGCTTGAAGAAAGGGAGCCCAGAAAGGGGAGTGACTGAACCCCGATCTTTCACCTGAGTGGACAGCAGGAAGGATAACCCCGGGGACAACTGGATTTGCAACGCTGCACGTTTCTAGAGAGTGTGCGCAGCCACCCTCTGTCCACTCAGCCTCCGATCACACATCAGGGAACCCATCATGTTTCACCCAGACCTAAAGGCAGAGTCTTCCGTGCAAGCCACTCTGCAGTGGGCCACGCACAGGGGACACGCTGCTGTCCCTTCTGCCAAATTGCCTGTCCCCAGACTTGTTTGTCTCAGCCCACAGGGTCAGCCCGGACCCATGCAGGCAGCACTGTCCGCCTCAGAGTGGCCCCCTCGCCGCTCAGTCATCCCTGGTCCCCTCCCTGAGCACACACTGCACGGCCAGGGCCCTCAATCACGGTTCAGGCTTCCCGACACTCCCTCCTTCCTCCCCGCTGCTGTCCCCAGCCTAGGGGTGGGGCTGGTCTGCCTTGCTGTCCCCTCCCTCCTTGGCAATGCCCAGGACATGGGGGTCTCTCAATTAATTAGCGAATTTGTCAAGTGTTTAAGGAAATGCTTATTCCTAGATTATGCCACAATAAAAGTCTTTTTCACATAGGAAAATATTGTCTTCAAAGTGTAAAAATGACTGCAATTTTCAGTATAATTAGCTTTGAGTTACAAGTAATGCGATTA
Source organism: Propithecus coquereli (assembly GCF_000956105.1). NCBI lineage: Eukaryota > Metazoa > Chordata > Mammalia > Primates > Indriidae > Propithecus > Propithecus coquereli. The sequence goes on along the minus strand of NW_012149408.1, from coordinate 539,262 downwards.
TCAAGACATCTAGAAGAACATTCAGAATTCACAGAATTAGATACCGCAGGTTGTCAAAGACCCACCTTTTTTTTGTTTTTGTTTTTAATCTTAAACAGGCTCTCTTCACTCTTTCCAAACATTTTTATTCTTGAGTTCATCCAGTGATGGATACCAAATGCCACCAAGTCTAGTTATTTTTTTTTCTTAAAAAAGGCACACAATTGGCTCAACTATACCATGCAAATACTGTTCTTGCGAATTATCATGGCAAGATGTTCTTCCCCTTACCATTCTACTTCTCAGAAAGTTACAAGTATTCTGAGCTCTGGATTTAGAATGAGATTAAAGAAGAGTAAAATCTACTTGCAAGAACTGTGTGTTAAATTCTTTCTTCTTCTTAGCCCCTTTGGTGACACCCTCCGGCCAGAGCTGCCTTGGAGTTGCAGCGAGAACAGCCTTTCCCACTTTGGGGCCGACGGCTTCCTGTTCCTGGGTCTCAGAGCCAAACGGGGGACTCAGCTATGTTCTCCCCAACTCATTGCAGACTCCACATTTCTTCTGATTCGTATACTGAGGGCTTGTGTCTATACACTTCCACATACTGGTTTTAAGTGGTAAGGACTAGGTCACCCTCTTCGGCCTGGCATTAAATCCACTAACAATGAAACCTTTCCTAACTTAGAAGCTGGGTTTTTTGCTGTCATGCAAACACCTGCAGGGGCTGCACAGGGCAGCGGCCATCGCCCGTGGAGTCTCGGTGGGAGTGACCACAGGGCCATGTGGGGTGACGTGGAAAGTAGGTCTCGCTCTGCCCAGAAGCCCACTGCCCAGTGTTTTCTCGCTGACGCCCTCCACAGCACACGTGGAGCTCCGGCCGATGGGACATGGTTTGCTCATATTTTCACTGCTCTTCCAAGCTCACTCAATGTGGAAACATTGTCTTCGAAACAGAAATACATCAGAAGTTTGAGTTTTGATTGGAAAGTCATAATAAAAATCGGAAACCTCCTATGTGCCAAGTGTGTCAGGATAATATATTTTTTTATTTTATTTTCACAGTTTTCCAACCTCCCGCCCCTGAAACAAACACACACACCTCATGCTGCCCCTGCCTTAACTTCAAGCTGCAAGTGGGCAAATCCTTGGGATGAGAAGGGATGGAAAAGTTAAAAAACACAATAAAACAGTAAGTCTCTCCCAGCGGAGGCAGGAGGTGTGGGGGAGCTCTGTGAGTGTGGTCCTCCGGCTTCCGTGGGCTTCCTCTCGCTTGGAGGCTGAGGGCAGGTCCGTCCGCGTTTCCCAGTCCAGCCTCAAGTAGGTCTTTCGCCTTCTTGCCCCCCTGCCTCTCTGTGCCCACGCGCCCCACCCCATCCACAGGTTTGGGGAAGAGTGTCCCAGCTCCCACCAGATGCTGTCACTGAGCTTCAGTGGCCTCCCAGGACCTGCTGACACCTGGCCTGGGCCTGCAGGATGCCCGACTGCTTAACCAGCAGCCCCCTGTGGCTTCTCTTGGCTCCGCTCAGCCTCGTGGGAGCTACATTAGTCCCTAGGAGGGTCCCTTCCCAATCCTGAGCCCTCACAGCAGAATGTCTGCTGCAGTTAGATGCTGTGGGCTTGGCCCCCTGTTTCCTCCTTTGCGGCTTATTTTCTAAACATCCTTTTTATGCCGACACTTGATGCCTTTAAGATCCATCCTGCACACAACTGGACAATTCACCTCCTTAAACTTCCTAAAATACATATATGGCGATGTCATATCAGACAAAGCCAACCTGTGGTGCCTGTTTCCTAACAAATTGAGATGCGGCCTCCCCCGGCACCCAAGACCCAGGCACTGCACTGGCCACAGAGCCCCCGTCGCTCCACGTGTGCCCTTAGTCCCCAGGGAGGCCGCACCACTCCGAGCTCTGCATCAGCTGAGCCCCGGCCTGCAGAGCTCTACCCACACGCTGCTCCCCTGTAGCGGGCTGTCGCGCGGGCACGCAACACTCACGCTGTGCGCGCACACAGTGGGATCGGGGACGCACGCCCGAGCGCAGGCGGTGTTGCTCCCACTCACCCGTTCACTGCCTGCCAGACACAGGCCCGAGCGTCTGCCCGTGTTGGCCTGTGCCACCTTTGCGATGGCCTCAGAGTTAGGAATTCTCACCCCCACTTTACAGAGGAGGAAACCACAGCTCAGACCGAATACTAAGCGTGAGGTCACAGCACCCATGAAAGTCACCTCAAGGGTGTACAGGAAACCGTTTGGCTGTGTTGAATTCATGTCACCTCTGCACAGATTAGAAGGGCCCGTGCAGTCTGCAGTTCGTATTGAGATGGTGCTGTTTGGTTCTGGAGAAAGAAACTTTCCATTTCATAGTCTTAGATTTTCGATTGGCTCAGCTGCAGGTGGAAGGAGGCACTGAACCAGGACACAGCGACAGCACACTCTGGAGTGACCAGTGGTGCCCGCGTCCTCCACCTCCTCAGCCCTGGGCCATCCCCACTGCGGGCCCTCAGGGCAGTGCCGTTCCTGGAACTGCTCCTCCAGGCTCAGCCGCTGGGTCCCCCTTTGCAGTAGAGGGACAAAGGCCCCGCTCAGTGCTCTGCCCCTAAAATGTTGACCACCCAGCACTTGGCAAACCTCTTCCTCCTGTCACTGTGCTCTTCCCACCCAGGCTGCCCTCGGCCTCGCTCGTGACTGCTTTGGAGTCTTGGGCCCCCTGCCGTCCCCTGGGTCCCCCTCCTTTCTCATCCTCCTGGTCACTCCAGGACCTCCCTCTCCGCCAAGCCTCTCCACACCTCGGTGACAACACGTCACTGCATCTGCTCACGCTGCTCCTCGGAGGGCTAGACCCACACTTCCAAATTCCTATGGGGAATTTCCAAGCAGTGACCCAGGAAACGGCAGACAACCTACCTACCCTGGAGCCTGCTCTGGGCTCAATATTTAGGATGTGAATTATCAAAATCACACCCCCTCAGTCGACCAAAGTGTACATTTTAGAGCCAAATCTCAGGCCAAATTGCTTTCCTGGTCATTGTTTATACAGCCTGCATTTTCCAAAACTCTGTGCTTAGGCGTCCCTGGCACCTTCCGGCTGCTCCCCTGCCCCTCGGCTCTTGTCCCCAACAGGCCTGGGTGCTCTGGGCCCGTGAGTGCTCAGCCGTTTCCTCCTGCGGGTTGCTGCAGGTCACTGGGGCTTCGTGTTCACATGTTTGTCTATAACACTGGGCCACAACTGTCTTGAAAGAAGGAGCTTTGTATTCTAATTTCTTCCATATTTCAATGTCTGGAATTTAAACGACGCTGCTTGAAATACTTCTATTAATTGCACTGACTGCAACAAATGCAATATCAAGTGAACACAACGCAAATGTGCTTTTTTTAAGAGAGGATTTTTCTTGATCTTCTGTTTGGTAATGGTTAACAGACAAATCTGATGAGCCAGGCAGTGACTAGAATGTTATATATGTGTGAGGTGGTAAAAATTCACAGAATGCAGTAGAAAGATGTTAAAAACATGAGTGGTAGTTTCCTAGATTGATTAAAAAAAAAAAAAAAAAACTAAACTCGGAAATTACAAATATCTTTGTAATGCACAATGACCCCGTTCTGTGACGTAGGGACTGTGCCGTCCAGGTCACAGGTAACAGGACCTGCTCCAGATCCCAGGGGGGAGGCGGTGCCTCAGGGGCAGATTTGGGCACCTGAGTGCAGCTCCCAGGACTCATTCTTAGCCAATATTCAGGACCGTGTGGAAGTTACTGTTCATCTCTGAGACTCAGTTCTCAGATCTGCAAAACGGGAAGAGACTATCACAGCTGACAAGTGACAATTGCGTGCAAACCCGTTAAACACTAGCTCTAGGTAGCGCATATGAGTGGAGTCATGCAGTTGCCGTCTTTGTGCGAGTGGAGAGTTTCACTCAGCGTGACGTGCTCAAGGTTCATCCAGCTGCAGCGTGTGCCAGAGTTTCCTTCCTTGTTAAGGGGACGATATTCCATTGTCGAAACGTGTATCCACCACGTTTTGTTTATGCGTTCATCCCCCCGTGGACACCCGGGCTGCTTCCCCGTCTGGCTTTTGGGAGCGATGCTGCTGTGGGCGTCTATGTACAAACATCTCTCTGCGTCCTGAGGAATTCAACTTTAAGTTTCATTTAATTTTAGTCACTTTAGATGAAACTGGCCACATGTGGCTAGTGACTACCATATTGGATGGTGATCTTGAAGGCTGGGCTGTACGTGAGCTCCTGGAATTACTGGCTTGGCAACTCTCATCTCAGATGTCACAGTGTGGGGAGGCTGTTAGGCCAGCCCAGCCCTAGCACACTCGTCCCAGGTCTCTCCTCCCACTAATTTCGCTGATTGCATCTTGGCTTGCACGGAAACGCGGAGAAAGAGTGGACATTATGACCATCCCGGAAGCGCACCGCGTGGCCATGCGTGTGGGCAACTGCACTTTTGTTTTGAACTGTCATTGCAGCTGAAGCCTCAGAAGCGTCAGCGCTCGGGCCTGTCCTGATTCTGTTGAGCGAATCGCCTGCGACTGCTCCGCCATTAGGGTGGATTCCCAGCCCCTGTGCCGGCGAGGGAGGCAGCACATCACGCTCGCGCGGCTTGTCAGGCTCATTATTATAAGCAGATGGCAGCCCTTGCACTACAGTGTGGGCCCGAGGAGACTGACATTATTTCAAATTAAAATCTATAATGCTAATACGCATCTCTGGTCTTTGTGCAGGCTCGAGTGCATTAATCTTCCGAGTGATTTGCTGATGCGAAGCTGCTCTGGCTGTTTGCACATGAGTGGATCTAAAAGGAGGGCTTTTAACTGAGAATGGCTAACATTTATTCATACAGATTGATAAAAGCTAACATGCAATTTTCTTTACTAGTAGCTCCCTAATAGGAATTAATGGGACATTCTAAAGAGAAATTCCAAGTTCAGAAGAACCAGAAAGAAATACTCCAACAGAAGAGAAGCAACGGCATGGTCCTCTGCCTGATACAACTTCATCAGGTCTTTGTGTTTAGGTAAAACTCTGTGCTGCTCTTCTCTTAGTCGGCTGTGAATGGAAACGCCACGGAGTGTAACTCTCAGAAGTAGAGCCTTGTTCTAAAAGGCTTTATCATAAATGGTTCTGAAATGCATGCTTTCAAAGTGGAAAAAGGTGAAGAAAAGTTTTTATAAGAAGATTAGTCACTGTCCTGGAATGCTTCTGTGAAAAGCAATGTTTTATGCTTTCAAAGTTTGTATTTTTTTAACCATATACATGAGTTTTTTTTGTTGTTTTTTTTTTCTTGGAAAGTGATATGTGAATTCTGTTCATCAGGTGTTTGAACAGAGGAAAGTTTAATGATTGATTTTTTTGGGTCATGATTTGGATTTTCCACTTGTTTTCTCAGTATGTTTTAAGATTTGTAATAAATTTAAAGTAGTGTAGGAAGATCAGAGTAAAGAGAATGCTCAGTAGGAAAACTGCTTCTGTCTTTCCTTTTTCAATGTGTAAGGAATTGGCTTACTTGCTATACATCACACCCATCTCAGGTCATGTATAAGCAAAAAGTAGTGATATTTTCTCAATAGACTGAAAACTATATTTTAGATTCAGTAAGAACTTTTACAGTTCAGAAAAGAGTCTATGCTGCAGCAGGACAGACACCCCAAAACAAGCATGGGGTGGGGCCACCCAGGCCCTGGGGACAGGGCCCAGGAGCCCCAGGGCACATCCCTGCCTGCAGAGCCCGGCATGGACAGGGCCAGGCAGAGACGCAGAGAGCCGTGGTGTGTGGAAGGCCCTGCTCGGCCACAGGAGGAAGCCACCACCCCACGGGCCCAGAAAGCAGAGCACTGAGCCCAAGAGGATTGTTCTTGAGCCTTAAGATCTAACGGAATTTGCCTTTCCAGGTTTTGGACTTGCTTGAAACCTGTCACTGTGTCCTCCTTTCTTTTCCTCCCTTTCGGAATGGGACTGTCCGTTCTCTGCCTGTCCTGCATTGCTTTCTGATAGCACAGTCATTGTCTGGCTTTGCAAGTTCGTGGCGGGAGAGCAATTTTGCGTCAGGAAGAAATTCCTATGTCAAATTTAGATGGTATTTAGACGGGACGATAGACCTCAGACTTTGAAGTTGGAATGAGTTCAGACCTTTGATGCTATTGGGGTGGCAGGAATGTATTTTGCATGTGAGAAGGACGTGAATTTGGGGGAAGGCCGTGGGCAGAATGCTATGAAATAAATGTGTCCCCCTCAGATTCATGAGTTCAAATCCTGACCCTGGATGCGACGGTGTTAGGAGGTGGGGCCTTTAGGAGGTGATCAGATTATGAGGGGGGAGCTCTCAAGAATAGGATTAGTGCCCTTAAAGCAGCCGTGACATTGCGAGACACAAGCAAGCCCCCCACCCTGCTCTTGGTCCTGCGAGGACACAGCAGGAAGACGGCCATCTACAAGCCGGGAAGGGCCTGGTCACATACCGAATCCTTTAGATCCCAGATCTCGAAGGTCCCAGCCTTCGGAACTGTGAGAAATAAATGTCTATTGTTTAAGAAACATTTAAAATATTAATGTTAAAATATACCCGGCTAAGGCATACTGTTCTAGCAGTCTGAGCTGAGATAATACCTTTCGTCTGTATTGTATCCTGTCCTCATTTCTAACCTTAGACTAAGAAAACCCACCTCAAAGCTTCACTTTTAGATTAAATATGTATTAAATAACTGTAAGTTTTATCCCAACCCACCACCCCAACCTTTTTGTTTTAGCAGAGCACGATGTGATTTGAATGACCCCGAATTATCAAAGAAAGGTAAACTTCATGATGTAAGAAGTCAGAGATACATAAATATACGTGAGATCGATGCCATCAAAGGCTTAATGAAGGAAAGATTGCTTAAAGAAATGTTTCACTTTATTGGAAAATGTAGTTATATGGAAAATTTCCATCTCAACAATGCCAAAAGCCAAATGGGTTATTTAACTACTAACTTTTAGCTACAGAAGTGATATATATTTCACAGCTCAAATTTTAGAACAATTTTTTAAAAGTCATAACA
>NW_012149408.1:528279-532191 GCF_000956105.1 Propithecus coquereli | reverse complement strand
GTTTAAGAAACATTTAAAATATTAATGTTAAAATATACCCGGCTAAGGCATACTGTTCTAGCAGTCTGAGCTGAGATAATACCTTTCGTCTGTATCATATCCTGTCCTCATCTCTAACCTTAGACTAAGAAAACCCACCTCAAAGCTTCACTTTTAGATTAAATATGTATTAAATAACTGTAAGTTTTATCCCAACTCACCACCCTAACCTTTTTGTTTTAGCAGAGCACGATGTGATTTGAGTGACCCCGAATTATCAAAGAAAGGTAAACTTCATGATTTAAGAAGTCAGAGATACATAAATATACGTGAGATCGATGCCATCAAAGGCTTAATGAAGGAGAGATTGCTTAAAGAAATGTTTCACTTTATTGGAAAATGTAGTTATATGGAAAATTTCCATTTCAACAATGCCGACAGCCAAATGGGTTATTTAACTACTAACTTTTAGCTACAGAAGTGATATATATTTCACAGCTCAAATTTTAGAACAATTTTTTAAAAGTCATAACAAATCTATAAACTGTCTAAGGAGCCCTTTCTAAGACACCCCGTTTCCCTGACGATGCCTCATATTTCTCTCCATTTCATCACCACGGGCAACCCGCGATCCTGCCGGCCCTCCGCAAAGGCCGCTTCGTTCGCCGCTTGGTCTGCGTGCTCCGCTCGGCTCCCTTGGAGGTCAGCTCTCTGGACAGGCGCATTCCAGGTTCCTGGGCTCGTTTCGACCTGAGAAGCGGCCTCTGCCACCCTCCCACAGCTGGGCTCAGGCCGAACCCCCGTCTGTGCTTCCCAGGAGGGTGCAGAGAAGCCAAACAACAGTAAGCGACTCCACGCCACTGCCAGGCAGCGCCCGGTGAGACCCTGTGCCCTCCGGTAGCCACCGGAGCTTTCCCGTGCTTGGGCCGCAGTCCCTGAGCTGCGCTGACGTCAGAGGTCGCTGTGCTATGTGAGTCATTCCTTTCGGCCTCTTAACTCAGGTAGCCAAATTATTATTCCGTTTTTATTTTTGGAGCCAGAGCAGACACAATCAATTTAATTTCAGTGCTCTGATCATAAACCTCCCTGTTAATATAGCCCCTTTAAATCAGGTGTTTATGAGCTCTGTAAGCACCACCTGCACATTTTACCTTAAGGTCTAAAGTCATTTGGCTACAAATTACTGAACACTCTCTCGCGCCTATTTCCTTAGTATGGATTTGATTATTTCTAATTACCGCAAGGCCCCTCTGCATTCCAGACATGTGCCGTTCCAGCCACCGCGCCAGCCGAGGAGCGTGTGCTCACGCTCCCTGTCAGAGCGGCGGGGTTCCGCGTAGCCCACGCGTCCCCAGCCCCAGCGTGGGTGACAGGCTGAGCCACCTCCCAACCTTGTATCAGCAAGAGAGAAAGATCACAGCCATTCATTCATTTTCCCATGGTGAAGAGGAAGACTCTGTCAGGAGTTGCTGTCGTTTCCTTCTGGAAATAAACGCTGACCTCACATCATACCGTGTGAGCATCTTCTTTGGAGCTATCTTGCCATGTGGCTGCTCGTAGAAGTGTGAATTTGAGAATGGTATGAACGTGGTCCCAGGTACACGTTAGTGCTGTCCCTACCTTGGGGGTTCACGGGCGTCAACGCCTGCTGGACTCGATGGCCCCAGGCGGCCGAGGAGCCCGGTCGAGCGGGGGCCCAGCTCCTGCTGCAGAAGCCGGTGATGTTCCTGCTTCAGCCGACGCCACCTCTGACCGGGCCACCCTCTCTGCCGTCCTGGCCTTCACAGCAGCTCATCTTGCAGGCTGCGCAGGGCAGACATCGCCGCTCCGGCTGTCAGAGGTGCAGACGTGGAAGTTGAGTTGCTGCAGGAGGTGGGGGCCGGCCGGGCCGCTCACCGGCCCCGACCTCCCTCCAGAGCGAGGAGGGCTGACAGAGGTGAGGTCGGCCCAGTTCCAGAGCACCCCTTCTTCTCTGTACTGTGCAGACCACAGACACTTTCCCTCTGCTCCCAATCTCCATCACAAACACTGACGTATTTCCAGGTTTAATTTGACAAACACTTCTGCCCGGGCTTGCTGTTTTAGGTTCAGGAATACGAGGCCGGTGAGAGAAGCTGAGCTTCCCGGACCCTTCTCATCCCGGCACCTGTCAGTGCAGGTCGGCCCGGCAAACCAAGCTCCTGGGATTTTGGTGACTAGTGAAATAAGGCCAGGATTCCAACACTGCTTTTGTCTTCTTCACCTTGAAATTTCAGGATAAATCACCTGACTCTGATTAAATGAAAATTGTCCATAATAAGAAACCAAAGGGGAATGAAAGAAAGTCCTTCCACTATCCTGGCCTTCTTGAAAGGGAGGTGGGATCAGAGAATTTCAGCTTGTGATGTAGATGCAGATGCTTTCACTCTCCCATCTCTTTCACGGTGAAAAGTGACAAACCACAAGGAAGAAAACGCTTGCATTGTAGAAATGATTGGAGACTAGGCTTTCAATAAACAAGTCATGAATTGATGAAAGATCAATTTTTTAATTTGATCCTTAATCATTACTATGAGTTATTATCATTAATATGAATCTAATCATTAACAGCTTTAACTGGCTTGCTATGCCACCACGGACGTAGAAAATCCAATGCTATGTGCTAATGATTTTAGCTGTAGCTTTAATGGAACATCACTTTTCATCTGAAAACAAACAAGAAAACAACAGGACAGACGTCCCTGGGACCACACTAATCATTTTGGATACGTGAGGGTGGGGGTGGGTCCCCAATTGGCCCCAGGAAATGGGCCACTAGAGAGGTCCTGGGTCTTCCTGCAGCAGCCGCCACTGTCTGGCTTCCTGGAAGGAAACCAGACACAAGGAACTCAGGGAACAAGAAGCAAAGGTTCCTGACCAGAGTGTACAGCACACAGGCCTTTTTTGGTTTGCTTTTTTTAGCAAATGCAAAAATCGCCAACACTTTCCCTGACTCCTGTCCTCCGACACCCACATGTCCAGCCGCCCCGGTAACTCGCAAACCTTTTCCTGCAGCCAGCACAATTCTTCAAAGAGCAATTTTCATGCCCTGGAAAGGCGACGCACGGAAAGGCCAGGAGTTCCTCTCCCCTCACCCGCTCCTGGCCGCAACCAGCCGAGCACCAGGGCAGGAGTCAGGCTCCTCCCAGACCCACGTGTTCCTCGGCCTCAGCCCTGCGCTCGCTGGTCAGCAGGTGCAGCTCTGTTACCTGGGGTGTCTCAGCGAGCTCTGCTTTTCTCCACCGCCATGGAGAAGGGTTGCCTCCAGCCCGCCCCTCGACCTCAGCCTGTCCTCTTAGCCACCCCGCCTCCATTTTGTGCCCAGAGCAGTCTTTCTACAGAGCGAATCTACTCAGCTCCCTCACTTACTCAATGCCAACTTCAAGCCAGTGCCCAAGCACCTTCCCAATAAGGTGTAGCCTCTCCCCAGGGAATCCCGGCTGCAGCTGCCCCTTAGAATCCTGTGGAAGTTCGTAGAATGCTTTGCTGCTGGGCTCCATCTCAGACCAGTTACACATGAGCACCTGGGGCTGAGACCCGGGCAGGAGGGCTTTCTACTTCCCAGGTGATTCCAGAGGGTGGCTTTGGAAGCTGATCCTGCTTCCGTCTACCTGACAAGAATTGGAGGGCTGAGAGCAGCTGTTGGAAAGCACACCTGCTCCGCATGTATCTTTCACGCGTCCTCGCCCATCTCCACTCACTGGCACCGCAAAATCCGTTGACCCTGGGGATCCATTGATTGATTCACTTATTTACTTATATTTTAAAGATGCATAAGATTGGATTGCATGCAACTCATGTTTTGGGCACACTGTCATCCATCCATGCTGTCTTGCTTCCTTAAGTTATTAATTAGTTATTTTTCATAATGTGCAGTCAGCCCTCTCTATCTGCGGGTTCCATATCAGCAGATTC
>NW_012149408.1:524478-525344 GCF_000956105.1 Propithecus coquereli | reverse complement strand
TACAATTTAAAAATTTTGAAAATGTATACTTTTTCCAAAAATCCATTCATTACTCTCAATGTTCAAAGTTGTTAGCATCTGTTTTTCTTCACAGTTCCTGGCCTCTAACAGCTGTTGGTACAGCAGACAGGCTCTCCCTCTCTGATCTTCTCTTGCCCTTCTTCCACCTGCCCAGGGCAGAACTCTAATCTCATTGGGGGTGATAAGATCCTCATTCCAGAGGCTTCTGACTCACAACCTAGAGGAAGAAAGGTCTACAGAGAGGCCACGAAGAATCTGGACAGTGTGGCCTTGCTGGGTTCAGATCACACCCTTTCTGTCCAGTCCCAGTTTGCAGGGTCGTGCACTCTGCAGTCCTGCCTGCCCAGTGAAGTCTCCACAGAGGGCCGAGGAGAACGGGCTTCAGGGGCTTCCAGAGAGCTGAACAAGAACTCATCCCTGTGCCACGAGGGTAGCACACCCCAGCTTCACAGGGACAGAAGCTCCCGAGCCTGGAGCCCTCCCAGACCTTGCCTGTGTATCTCTTCGTTGGGCTGTTTATTTGTATCCTTTCAATTATCCTTTCTAATAAATCATTAAACATACATTTCTGGCCTTCTGTGAGCCATCTAGCAAATTAATCAAACCCAAAGAGAGGGGTCATGGGAACCCCAACTTGCAGCTGGTCACTCAGAAGTTTAGAGACCCAGAGTTGGGACTGGTGTCTGAAGCGGGGGCAGTCCTGGGGACCGAGCCTTGATCTGTGGGATTTGAGGCTATTTCCAGGTAGATAGTGTCAAGTCTGGATTTGAGGACACCCAGCTGGTGTCCCCCATAGAACTAATTGCTTTTTTGCTGGTGGGGAAAAATCCCCACATATTTTGGGG
>NW_012149408.1:514022-514678 GCF_000956105.1 Propithecus coquereli | reverse complement strand
ATTGTCTGTTTGTGTGTTGTCCATTTGCACTGAAGTCTTCCCAATAACGTGATTTTCTACATAAATTAAGCAGGTTCTAATACTTTAATGAAGAACTTTTCCTGGTCTACATAAATAGAAAGGAATGAACATTCATTTCTTCTTATTTGTTATTGAGTAGATAGATCTTATGATTTTGCAAGCCAAGCAACACCTCCCGAAGACGATGCTCAGGGCTGGTTGTGTTGCTGTGTGATTGCTGTGTCTCCGGGAAGAGCTCTGAAGCCCAGATATTGACATAGAGGAATCCATGGGTTTCCAGCATTCTTGTCGACGTCGAGTAAGACAACTACGAAGAGAGAGAAGATGTAATATGAACATAAAACTAAATGATCTAGGATAGTAAGAGTTGTTTTGGAGTTTGTGGAAAGTTTTTAGGACTTTTGTAACCAGTCAACCTGGTATGAAGAAGGAGAAATGGTGAATCAAGGACCCAGGATGGAGAAATCTGGAAACCTGTTTTATCAGAGAGCTGATGCTCAGGAAGGAAAGATAAGGTCTCCACAGGAGGGTGCAAAGAGGAGACCTTGTCCTCCAGGCAGCTGGCATAGGTGTCGGTGTGAGGAATTAGAGCAAAAGCCCTCTGAGGAGGAGATCAGCGTCTGGTCACCCATCCT
>NW_012149408.1:511397-513972 GCF_000956105.1 Propithecus coquereli | reverse complement strand
AAGTTCGAACTCTGCTGAACTCTGTTGACCTGTAGAGCTACGAGCATTTCTCCACTCAGATTTAGAGAAGGTGCTGAGATGGTGTAGACAGGCAAGTCTGACGTATGGTACACGGTGTATTACTACAACCTAGAGAGAAAATTATCCGTTTCTTTCACTGCAGAAGTTATTTCAGCCATTTCTATTTTATACATTTATGGTCATAGAGACCTTAGGTGCTTTTGTGTTTCATAATTATTTTAACTTGAATTTCTTAAGATTAAGTATAATTAATATATCAGCGATTTAACTCTTAATAACATTATCAAATACTTAGGTATTTTAACAAACCTGTCAAAGATACTTTCTCATTTAGAAATTCTATTCAGAATATTAGCTATATGTTCACAGGTAGCTGATAAATATTGCTTTAAAACCAAGTATATGCTATGCCTAAAACTGTCCTTAAAAAGGTTTTCCTTCAGGAATACTATTGTGACATCATCTCTTTATATTAAGCTAATTGTAGAGTTTTCCAATTATATAAATTTGTTTAATCACAGTATTACAGGATTTTCCACTCTTAATCATAAAAATATCAAAGTTGCTACTATTGATACATGCAATGAAGAAACTGATTTCTTAAATCCCTGATTCCCCCGTCTTTCACCTGTGTTTGCTCAGTCAGTGTGACTGTCATCCTTGTCAAATGGGGCACAGCCGGTGATATGCTGGGAGATGATTCACAGTTTGCTCTTCTAGAAAGGAGAAAACAAACTTGATTCTTAGTGTTTGCCGATTTCTCTGGTTTACATGGTCTCAGCATAGCCAGACTCAAGCCACCCATGGGCCAACGCTGAGCACAGAGGTGAAAGGAGGGATGTGAACAATGAGCCTTTGGAAGTTGGTTAGAGCCCGATCCAGCAGGGTTTTGTTCTTCTCTAGAAAAAGAGGAAGAAACTATAATTGCTTCTTTGTTTCATTCGATTGCCCATGTTCTTGAGCAGGAAATTTATATCCATCTTGTAGGATGTTCATTGCACGAAATCCTGCAATGAGTGATCCCACCCAATGCTTGCTCCCCAATGCCTAAGGTGGTTGCCAAACATACTTGAGCTCTCTCTGCTAAACCAGTGCAGCTCTAGCCTCTCACTGTGCCTTGAGATGCATGTGAATTCATTTTTCTTCCCTCCCAAGCATAGCACCATAAACTCTTTTTGCAATAATTGAAGGGCAGACTTGGGAAGTCACCTGCTAGAAAGCAAAGCTGCTTGGGAATCTCTGCATCAGCCTCCTGAGAGGGAGGAATGGAACGGGCCGGACGGCATCTCCAGGACAGCCGCCCACGCAGGCATGGGCTAGTAGCCCACGGTCGAGGGGAAGGAGCGCCATCTTATATTTTGTGTTTTGAGGGTGTAAAAATTAAAGTTTCTTGAGAACCCCAAGACGGGGATCTCTATGGTGGGAAAGAAAAGGACAGGCAGCCCAAGGGCCGGGAGTGCACTGTTTCCGGACTCTGCCTTTCCTCAGCGGTCCTGGGCTGTGTGAGTGGAGCCGAGAGAACTGTACCCTGATGCAGCCGCCAGAGCCCAAGCCTGGGCCAACTGTGTGTCCACTTTAGCCAGAGGGAGAAGAATTCGTCTGGCCCATCCACAACCATGACAATGACTCGGGCTCTGCAGCCCAGAAGCCTCCGGATAGCTGTGTACCAGGATGCTCAGGGCCTACTCTTAAGAGAAATATAAGAAGACATGAAGAGTCAAAATTGTAAATGAGTTAGCGGTACCTCATTTCTCTCCTTTGGTGTGAACACTTGGTTCTCCCAGTTTTTTGCGTAAACCCCAAACCTCTTAGAAATCCAGACATGACAGAGAGCCAGAGGGGAGAGGTGCTGGACCCCTTGATAAAAGGTAGCGAGAGCTACAGGGATTAATTAGAAACAATGTAACACTTACTGTGTTTTATGAAGCAGTTTATGGTAATCACATGTGACAATGTCGTACTGCTTAAATGGGCAAATGCTATTAAACACGCCTTCGTTCACAAGAACTTGCTGCACGGGTTGTGATTTTCCCAGAATTGCCCCTTAAAAGAATGTCTTTTTCTCTCCACGATGAGCGCTGAAAAGCCCACGGCCGTCCAATTGCAGCAGAGACCGGGGCGAGGCGCGCGAGGGAGCCGCCGTGGGAGGAGCACGCAGCGTAAAATTCCTTGTGTCTCTTCTTCCTCATCTTTGAGTCTAGCCAGGTGCAGAGATCAAGGCCTTCTCTTCACGACGGCTGTTTATAACAGAGCATTTGTGCAACCTTGTCTAAGGACAGATGCAAAAGGCGACATAAAATATGACTGTGACCATCACTAACAACTGATTGAAAATGATTCATAAAACTACAAGGAAGGACCTAAACCAAGAGGGTGAGTGAGAGAGAAGGAGGGCATTGATTGTGCTGCATTGACCTTTTCGGACAGCAGGCGTTTAGAATGGACCGTGCAGAGAGCATGGAGCTCTCCTGTGCAGAATGCTTGTACTTCATAAAAAACTGGTGTTAATTTAGTTCATTTAATTTACTGTGTCTTTACAGTCTCCTACTTTAAC
>NW_012149408.1:506044-510157 GCF_000956105.1 Propithecus coquereli | reverse complement strand
GGGTGGGCAGGACTGTTCCACATGCCCAGGTGGAGACAGCCCGACCACACCAGCACGAAGCCAGCAGGGTCAGAGGCGATATTGACAAGGGTTACAGGTTAGACATGGCGGTAAAAGGGACAGACCAGAGCAAGCATTTGTTTCTTATACAGAAGTGACGGAGAGATAGAGTCACGTGATTGAGTATGCAGACCAGCAAACCTCCAGCCACTCAGCTCCCAGGTCCCACCTCAGGGACTCGTCACTGTTTTCCACATGGCCTCTCCCATCCGGTGCTGAAGCAAACTGGAAATTGTTCTGGAATGAACTTGTCAAACTAAGCATTGGTGAGAAACAGGACTTACTTGTAAGTGCCACGTTGCAGGGGTCCGCAGCTCCCCGTGTTCTCTCTGTGCTGATGGAAAATCACGGCGTGGTGCTTTGGCAGCTCTGTGAGCCAGTCAGACTCGAGACGTTTCCAGCAGGCTTGAACCCAACCATGTCTCCATGCACTGATAAAGGTAACCAGGTTGTTGCCCAAAACACTGAGTGAAACCAGCCCCCACCCTGAGCGGGATTCCTTAAACTCCACGCCCTGAACCCCCTCGCTGGGAACAGGAGTGGGGAGGATGCCCCTTTCTCTCACTGTCTGTCGAGAGGATAGCTGCAGCCCTCCGTAGGGACGTTCCCCTAACAGACCCTCTGGGCCAGTCACCCTGGCGCCCAGTGCTCTCTGTTTCGGCCCATCTCTGGGTGGTTTGGGGCACTCCTTTGTGGGAACCCCCTGCTGCTGCTTTTAGGGTGACTCCAGACTTAGGCTCCACAGGGAGAAACAAAATGAAGAGCTCTTTCAAAAGAAACATCCGTTCCCCACCATATGCACTTGTTTTTATTTGAATACTTGCTCAAAATTGGGTAAAAATTGACAAATCAGCGCTACACGTATGTTCCCTAAGGATGTCCCCAGGAGCCCTACGAAGCAGAAGTGGCCACGGCTGGAACATGAAGAGGCTCTTTGGGGAGGACCTGGCAGCATCCGGCTTTGACCAAATATTCTGTTTCTAAGACCACCGCTCCTCGGACCAAAGGCTGCTTTATATCAAATGCATGCATTTTCCCTGGGTGTGCTACATTGTTTGTACAAAAACATGGCGGGTGGATACTTTCCAAGTGAAAAAGAAGGTATGTACGGTGCAAGTCCTTCAACTCTCTAAACAGGCAAGCATCTGAGGTCAAAGACAATGTGTTTGCTAAGGAATGCAGTTTTTTTTCCCTTTATTTTGGTGTGACCCATTGATACATGAATATTCTTATATTCTTCCCTCTTTAAAGTTTAACCTTTAAAAATAACAACTGAAAGCATTTACCCATTAAATATTAAGAATTTTCAATGGTCGAAACGTTTTGGAGTTCTCTTTTTAAATTAAATATATTAGCTCTGGAAGTTGGTATATAAAAGAAAATAAGAGGGAAAACAGTGAAACATTAATACCATGAGAGAACAATGTAATTAAATCTGAATCCTGGTGCAAATTTCACAGAAGAACGTCTATATCACACATGACATCTACATTAATATCAAGGAACTTACATTTTGATTCATGTCGTTACAATATGTACAAAACAAATTACTAAAGCTTGGGATATTATTTTAAGCTGTGAACAAAACAATGGATTTTAGGGAATTCCAGTTTTGCCATATTGATGGTAATTTTACATGTCCTCATAGGCTTATGAAAAATTAAATAATTTCATCCAGCTTGGAAGTAATTTTCTCTCTTCTGCAATGCAACTGAAGCTCCTGCCACTCTGTTCTCACAGTGTGGGAGAACCGTGGACTGAAGTGTCTAAATGTCTTGTAATCATACAGTTTTCTGATTGGAAAATGAACAGGAGGGTCGCTGCGTGCAAATCCCCGTTTGGCTACAAGGGGGCCTGGCTGGACCTCCTTCTGCTTCCAACACAGGGAGCAGAGATTTTCTACTTTGTTTTCTATCTTCTTTATCTTTTGTAGAGAACTAAGGCTAAGAACAGGCTCCTTTGTTAAATACAAGATAAAAGGTCCAATGTGTATATCATACTAGCATTTACTCCTACAAATAATAGAACATGTTTAATATTATATTTCTAAATAATCACGTCAAATGGCTTAGTGACAATCTGTTTACATGCTATGTCCTTCTTTTTATTGCCTCTTTTATCATTAAACAAATATTTATTGAGTGTTTGCTATGTACCAGGCAGTGTTCTAAGTGCCAGGGGTAGAGCAGTCAATTGAAATCAAAGTGTTGGACTTCTGCTTCCACTTATGATGTAGAATGGAATTACGAGTCCTGCTTCTATCCTAATAAGGAAAAGCAGCCAGATGATCTATAAAGTCACACATTTTTATTTAGGCCCCAAGAGAGCTCGTGTAACAAGGCAACCAAGGAAACAGACTCTCAGAGAGAAATAAATTCCTCAAAGGAAAGGCAAGACAAATAAACTCTTGAAGTTTGGGTGGAGCACACAATAAATAGGTAGTCCTATTTCAAGTAGGTATCCAGAAATTAGATAACTTTTTTTTTCTTTTTTAGATAACTTATTAAAACAATTCCTACAGACCCAGTGATAGACACTCTGTCAGTTCAGAGTAGCTGGGCCCCAGCAGCAGGCAGGATTCATACTCGCTCGCAACCAATTTTCCCCAGGTCTTTGGGGGGCTCATTAAATGAGTCGAGGCCAGGGCAGGGCAGGAGAGCCGTGAGGGCAGCAGGGATGTGCAGGGGTCACTGGAGGCTCACGCAGGGTGGACACAGGACTGGGCTGGCTTCTCCAGGGCTTGTCCCCTGCAAATCAGAAGACTTACATGCGTAGGGAGGCACCAAACGCTCTCGCCCACAGGACGTGGGCAAAGCTTCCTTGTTTCTGGTGGAAGATAAAAGAAAACACCTACACTCAGAGCAAAGAAGGAGCAATAGCCTCCTGGGCCCAGCATCCTACACCAATACCATGCACAGGGCTTCCACTCTTGGCAAAAGAAGTGGAAAACCCCTTTCCAAGACCAACTGGAGACACAAGAAAGACTGTAATTGCTATGGCTGGGAACACTGAGAAAGCCCCATCCCTGAGGCCCAGGTGCATGAGGTCTACCTAAAACAGAAACTGGACTCAGGAGAGAGAGACCAGTCCCATTGTAAGCCTAACATCAGGCATCAGGCAAGAGCTGCCTGGCTCTTTGGGAAGGGCTAACGCGTGGATAGGCTCCACCCACCCTGGGATGGATGTACAGGGCTGGCTGGAAGCTGAGAGGAAAATCACTAAGTAAAGTTGTTCAGCTCCTAAGCTTCCACTGTGAGCCCAAGGTAGCTGCAGCCGGCTGCAGAAGAATTCAACACCTGCAAGGAAGCCACGGCAATGACAGCAGGAGCAAAGTCCTACTCAGCTAACTCCTGCTGGGGCTGACGCAGCAGCCAGCACTCGGCCTGGCAGAAGAGGGGCGCCTTTCCCGGCCACATGCTAGTTCCTGTAGCCTGCACGCTACTCTCCCACAACACTGGACGTTCAATAGAAAATATGAGGCACGTAGAAAAGAAAAAAAAAAAAAACTTTGCATTTTTAGGCATCATTAAAATCGTTGTCCAGAGGTAAAGCCATTGAGAGAAACAGACTCAAAGGTAACCAGAGTTACAACTATCAAGCAGGGACTTTAAAATAGCCATCAATGTCACATAATCTAGGACAAAGGTAGACAACATGTATAAACAGATGGAGATTTTCAGCAGAGACGAAAATAGCACAAATAAGTAAAAGATGCTAGAAATAAAAGAGATGATATAAGAGATAAAGAGATCCTTTAATGGCTTTTTTAATAGACTAGGAGCAGCTTAGGAAAATTAGAATAGGTCCAAAGACATTATCCAAAACATAAAAGGTGAAAAAAAGATTAAAAAAATTATAACATGTTATCCAATAACTGTAGGACAATTTCAACAATCTAAAAATGCAGGAGGAAAAGATAGAATGAGACAAGAGTGAAAGTGACCAAGAATTTTCCAAAATTAATGAAAGACATCAAATTACAGATCCAAGAAGATCAGAGAACTCCAAGCAGGAGAGAAACATATTTCATAAAGCGCTTAGACGTGTCACAAC
>NW_012149408.1:503932-505994 GCF_000956105.1 Propithecus coquereli | reverse complement strand
GGAGCTCTCCTGTGCAGAATGCTTGTACTTCATAAAAAACTGGTGTTAATTTAGTTCATTTAATTTACTGTGTCTTTACAGTCTCCTACTTTAACGAGATTAAAAGTCAGTATCTACCCAAGGAATCGACCTTACCCTTTCTCTGGCACGTACTGTCCTGATCACGGAAGGCCACGTTAAGCCACACCACAGTGCTGTCGCTAACAGGGACAACTGGAGCAGGCGCAAGAGCCCCGTGGAGTTTAACTCTCCTTGTGGCGAATCCTCGTTGCTGGCAGCAGAGTCGGACCCGGCCACGGGACACCAGGAGGCAGAGAAACAGGCCGCTCAGGTCGAAGGTGCCAGGACGCCTGTGGAAACCAAGAGTCCGGACCTCGCCCCTTGGTTTTCCATCCCCCTGGGCACGCGTGAGGCAGACCTCCTGGGTTATCCTGACGACATTCCTCCACTCTGAATAAACTCCATAGATTGTTTTCACATAGATCCCATTCTTGGGGGAAAAGTACATGTGAACTCAGCATATAAAGGAATACTTACAATTGTATGAAATTTATTACTGAGAAAGATTTTGCCTCTCTGGCCCCCAGTTCTTTCCTTAGAAAACATGGCCTAGAAGGTACTTGCTGATAATTCTGCACCCGGCAGAATCTCTGCCTTTGTTTATGCAACGCCTCACGCTCCTGGGCACACGGAGACATTGCTCCTACTTACGGCATTAGATCCTTGTGTTTTTCTAACCTACGCTGCAGAGTACCTCATCTGGTGACGGGCACCAGTGTTGTGCATTAAAGGGGCCTCTCGCCTGCATCTCCTGTGTTTTCCGCCACGGCAGTGAGCTCCGGGGAGAGGAAGGCCTCATCTTCAGCTGCTGAGAGCTCATAACCCTTCACCGGAGTGCGGGAAAGAGACAAAATCTGGAGCTCCGAGGACAGGAGAAGGGAAAGTCCCATTTCTTTCCATGGCTGCATGAAGCTGCTGTTGCCACTTTCTGTGCTGGTGACTCAGCCACAACTGGCAGATCCTTTTCAGAAGCCAGATCGTGTTAACAGAGTTATGGAAGTGCACATACACTCCAGCAGAGACAGCCACGGCTGAAACGTGCTCGGCACCGGCCTCCAGCTCTTGAGGGGGTGGGGTTCACCTTCATAGTGCTCCTGCCGCCATAGTTTACTTCCCAAGGCCTTCGTCACTGCTCTCTGCCCTCCAGGGTGAGCACGAACTGTCAGACAAAAGAATACATGCAGATGCCACGCTGCAGAAAATTCCCAAATTATACTGGATGCCCTACGCTCTCTGTGCGTGGGGATGTTGGACTGAGACACGCTCATTCCTTTGTCCAGAAACAGAAGTGCTCCTACAGCTGCTTGGGCGTGGTGGCTGCCCTTCCTGGATTGTGCAAGAGCACAGCCCCAGGAGTGTTATGTTGCTGTTCCGTGAGACAAGTTCACGAAATGGCCAAAAGCCCCCCAACATAATTGCACGAGGATGAGTATTTGTGCCAACATCACATTACCAGTAGGGGAGACTAGTTCATTGTCTGCGGGGATCATGGGGAGATGCACTTGCCTTTTAGAAAACTAATGAAGCCGTAAGTGACAAGCACCCTTGGTGGTGGGGGCAATGGGTGGGCTAATGGGAGCTCACGTTGGACAATACCCTCTCTGCACATTTTGCAGGGAACACTTATTCTTTCGTTCACTGCAGAAGCAACCAAGCAAGGAAAGGTGCCCATCACGACCCACCAGACACCGGAGCAGTTGAGGACTGAGGTCCTCTCTCGGTGGGAGAGTTGTAGAAATGATGAGGACGACCCACATGAGAACAAGCACAGACTGTTTCTGCAGAGCCTGCTACAGGGAGGCAGTCACACACTGTCACTTGAGCTCTCAGGCAGGTATAGAGGTGGGAAGGCTTTATAGTGGGGCGGGGAGGGACAGCTCAGATGTGCCCTGACTGGGGACTGTTGGCCTGGGGCAGCTGGGAGGCCGACCAGACGTGGGGGCCATCCTATGTGGTGGATTGGAGGAGCTTATTTGGCTTCCTCTGCTGGGTGCTGAGCTGG
>NW_012149408.1:479690-492112 GCF_000956105.1 Propithecus coquereli | reverse complement strand
TACAGGAGGAAAAGATAGAATGAGACAAGAGTGAAAGTGACCAAGAATTTTCCAAAATTAATGAAAGACATCAAATTACAGATCCAAGAAGATCAGAGAACTCCAAGCAGGAGAGAAACATATTTCATAAAGCGCTTAGACGTGTCACAACCGAACTACCGAAATCCAAAGGTAAGGAAAACATAAGATGAAGACAGAACGAAAACACACGTTACACAGAGTAACAAAGACATAAAAAACAGCACAGTTCGTGTCAGCAACTATGTAAGATAAGGGACAATGCAATGGCATCTTTAAAGTACTGAAAGATTAAAAAAGGAACAATGTGGAATTATTTACCCAGAGGAAAAGTATCTTCCGAAAATTAAAGTAACTATTTCTTTATAAAATGGAAACCAAGAGAATTCATGGCTGGCAGGTACGCACGACAAGAAACGCTAGAAGCCAGTTCATCAGGCAGAAGAATAGTGACACCAGATGGGAATTTGGATCTCCAGGATAAAAGAAAGATTGATAGAAATGGTAACTATGAATGTGAGTATAAAATTTCTTCCCTTTCTTATTTTTAATTGATTTAAGATATAATTGACTTCCTATAGCAAAAATAACAATCATGTATTGTAGGTTTAAAGTGTAAATAAAAATACTACAAAATTGTACAAAGCATAGAAGAGAAGAATTGGAAATATGTTATTGCAAGATTCTTACACTGTACATAAAGTGTTAAAATATTATTTAGGGTAAACTGTTATAAATCAAGTGTGCTTTGTAAATTATAAGGCAACCAGTAAAAAGAAAAAAGTGCGGTATACCTAGTAAGCTATTAATAATTAGCCAGTAGTAAATGTTAAAGTAGAATAATAGAAATACACAATGCAAAGGAATGCAGGGAAAGAAAAAGGAACAACTAACAGATATCAAAACCAACTAGCAAGACAGTTGGTTTGAGTCCAGCCACACCTGTAACTGGATCAGATGCAAGTGCTGCAAGCACCCCAGGTAGAACGTTATAAATGGAAGGATGGAAAGGTTAGACCACACAAACACAGAGGAAAAAACTTTGAGTGATACTTAATTTACTCTGCTTAATTTCTATGAAATAGGGTTTTACAACAAGTAGGTAAAGAGTTGTCATATCCAAAAGATGTAGTAGACGTTTTGAAGATGTTTTTTTTATATCCGTAGTCTATCAGCTCTATTCAAACTCAACAGATTTCTTAAAATTACATGTTGATCTCTTCAAATATTTAACATAACATCGTAATAAATAAAAGATTATAGTCCGCATTCCACAAAGGACCTATCACAGTTTTCTAGCTGGTTGTGTTTTTATTTTTGTATCACCATCTGGCAAGTGTCTGTCTGAGTGCTTTTAGAAGCCGGAATAAAATTGAATTCCCAGTGACAGAAGCCCAGCAACACCGTTAAATCTTAGAGCAGCCTGGCCTCTGTCAGCACGAGAGGGCAGGGACGTGTTGCTTGGAAAACTATGGATTTTGAGCCTGGCAAACCTAAGCTTTCATGCCATTCTGCACTTCATTCATTGTGTTATCTTGATAGCATTAATGACTCTTTGCATTTCCTCATTGGAATGGGCATAATGATGATAGTATGACGGGTGGTTGAGAGGCTTAAGTAAGATATTTATGAATAGTCTTAAAATATCAGGATTCAGTATTTCACATGTTAAAATAGTTCTGATAAACCCATACTGCAAGCCCGGTTGATTTGGAGGACTCTTCTCTTTCAGGGCAATTGTTTTTCTAACTGAGCATCTAAATCCCTTGTAATTCTCCTGGATCTTATGTTAATCTCAGGAACTTATTTTGCCCCTGGAAGAAGTTTGCTTCAAATACAATCAGAAAGATCACTGAGTTGGGAATAACACCTGCCGTTCCTTGACCCCGATGTTGGGGAAATGGTGATCCCCCCACCACCCGGAGCACAGGCGGGAGACACCAGAACCCTTCGCACAGTCACAGTTTGAAACTCCCGTCCTGGGAGCAGGGCAAGCTGCACCATGTTCCGCGCTGGTGGCCACTCTTCTGCCATCACGAATGACTTCTTCATCGTGATCTTCGTAAAGAAAGGTCACACAAAGCGTTTTACATTGCTTTCTACTTTAACTGAAGAGCAGAAATAGTGAACTATTTTTCCAAAATCCCCTTATAAAGTAACGATTTTAACGATGTCTAAAAAGGCGAAAAGCTAGTCTTACAAATGTACTATGCATTTCTTTTTTCTTGGCCCACAATTGCTGTCTATGTGATAACCAGCTCATGAAAATATGGAACAAGAGGGTCTTTCTTAGTCCTGTCTTCTCTTTTTTAGATACTTTCAGGGAAGGAGATCTTCTTAAATGCTTATTTCCTGAAATGTCCTCTTTCTCCCCAAAAGATCTTGCAGGCGTTGATTTTTTTTTGAGACAGAGTCTCACTCTTTTTGCCCGGGCTAGAGTGCCGTGGCTCAGCCTAGCTCACAGCAACCTCACATTCCTGGGCTCAAGCGATCCTCCTGCCTCAGCCTCCCTAGTAGCTGGGACTACAGGCATGCGCCACCATGCCCGGCTAATTTTTTCTGTATATTTTTAGTTGTCCGATTAATTTCTTTCTAATTTTAGTAGAGACTGAGTCTTGCTCTTGCTCAGGCTGGTCTCAAACTCCTGAGCTCAAACAATCTGCCCGCCTCGGCCTCCCAGAGTGCTAGGATTACAGGCGTGAGCCACTGCACTCTGCCAGGTGTTGATTTTAATTTCACAATTTAGCTACATGACACAGAAAAATGTTACTATGTTTCTTGAATAGACAGGGAAACTGAAACAGTAAGTGTTAAACGTTGCATCTAAAATGTGCAATGCAGAACGTGAAAGTTGTCCTTACCAAACTGGAGTCACTTATGTCAAAGCAGACGGAGGGGAGCTAGAGGCTGTGCAGGGAGACATCCTCTCACTCATTTGCCTGCAAACAGGAACTAGGACCAGAGACTGCTCAAACCAAACCTTACACAAAGATTATTTCCACGAGGATGCCTGCCCAGCAACTGCCCGTTCCACTGATGGATTGACGCCACCCCTGTTATTACCCTGGTGGCCAAGGATAATTGTTTCGAAACAATGAATGCAACCTCCCTGGTTCTGCCTTTAAAAATCTTCCTTCCCCTGCCTTCCTGCTGCACCTGCGATCCCACACGGTGCATGTGTTCCAGATGACAATCTCCCGCTACTCCTGAATACGCTCTTTGCTTCCGAGAGTCAGTCTGTCCGCTGTTTATTTTAGGTTGACACACCTGAAACCAGGAGCATGAGGAGAAGCTCTGGTTTGAGATGCAGCAAGGACGGACATGTCTGTGGTCTTGCTCCTCTGCTCCGCCCGCCCAGCTCTGCTAGAGGGAGCGCAGTGTCCCCAGGGGCTCAGACTGAGCTCGCCATTGCTCTCAAATCTGGGCAAAACGGACGCCTCTCTTGCACTTTGTCTTCAGGGCGACCTCACTCTGGCCTCATTTGGCCACGTCCCTCCCCACAGTTAGGGCGTGCCCTCCTCAGGCCCTACTCTCGTACCCAAGACCCCACGGTTTCCCCCAAATGACCCAGACATACCTCCGAAACCCGCATGAGAGTCTGTCCTGCATCCATCGGGGTGGGCTCCGCAGCTACTGGGCACCCTGAGGGCGGGTGCCGTGATGGGGGTCAGGGCTCGGACACGGGGGCTCAGTGTCCTCATGTGTGTGTGAGTCCCTCGCTGACCCTCTTGTGACCAGCCGTGGGGAGAGAAGCAAAGTAGCCTGACCAGGACCCAAAACCCGAGCAGTCTGAGAATCCTGCCCTGAAGGCTGGCTTTCCTGGTCCTTATGAAGATTTACTTGTCAAGATTAAAAGATGCAATATGTCTATTTTTAACACTCCGTTAGCTTCACTTATTAACTTTTAAATATTTATACAGATGGTACCTGGGCTCGCCTTTGAATTCCTGCCGGAGACCCTGCAAATGTGAGGGCTTGGCAGAGAGTCACCCTCACTCCCCTCGTCCAGCCTACAAAGCCTTTGTCCTCTGTCTCCAAACACATCACAGACCCACCTCCTTGTGCTGTGCCCCTGGCCCAAGCCTCCACCTTTTCTTGCCTGCAAAAGCCTCCAAAATGCTCCGGCTTCTGCTCTCTTCCCCAAGCCCCAGCCAGAGCAGGTCATGGTGCTTGTGTTCCTGAAAGTTCCCCACTGATTTTCCACCACTTTTTTCTTTAAGTAAACTTTTTATTTTTATAATGGCTTTAGATTCACAGGGAAGTTGTAAGGATAATAGTTTTCACGTTCCCTACACCCAGTTTTCCCTGCCGTTGACATCTTTTTTTTTTTTTTTTTTTGAGACAGAGTCTCACTGTCTTGCCTGGGGTAGAGTGCCGTGGCGTCAGCCTAGCTCACAGCAACCTCAAACTCCTGGGCTCAAGCGATCCTCCTGCCTCAGCCTCCCGCGTAGCTGCGACTACAGGCATGCGCCACCATGCCCGGCTAATTTTTTCTATATATTTTTAGTTGTCCGATTAATTTCTTTCTAATTTTAGTAGAGACGGGGTCTCGCTCTTGCTCAGGCTGGTCTCAAACTCCTGAGCTCAAACGATCCACCCGCCTCGGCCTCCCAGAGTGCTAGGATTACAGGCGTGAGCCACCGCGCCCGGCCCTGCCATTGACATCTTATGTGGGGGTGACGCATCTGCCACAAGGAATAAAACCATATTGAAATATTATTGTTAAACAAACTCTGTACTTTACTCCGACTGCCTGCGCTTTCACCTGATGCCTCTTTCTCCTCCAGGGCCCCACACACGGCACCCTTGCATGTGGCCCCCGTCTCCTTACACTCCCCTGGCTGTGACTGTGTCTCGGACAGGCCTTGACAGCGTGGAGGAGGACTGGGCAGGCGTTTGGTAGAATGTCTTTGGTTGGGATTTGTCTCATGTTTTGCTCACGATTAGGCTGCGGCTATGGGATTTGGGGTGGAAGACCACAGAGGTGACGGGCCCTTGTCATAGCACCACAGGAGGGCCCGCACCGTCAGGATGACTTGTCACTGTGGATGTGGACCTGGATCCCAGCTGAGGCACGTGTGGCGTCTCTGGGAGGCCACGCTTTCCCCCACCGTCTTCCGTCCTGCGCTGCCTGGTGGTGAGGACCCACCTGCAGCCCACACTGGAGGAGTGGCGATCTCTGCTCTGTCTCTGACAGCGGAGTGTCTGCACAGCTGTTTGGGATTCTCCTATATGGGGGTTTTGTCTCTTCTCCCTCCTGTCATGTTTTAGGATGAAATCAGAACTCCTCATTGTGACAAATAAGGCCACCAAGGGCATGGCCCCTCAGCTCCTGACCTCACTGCCTGCCCCTCTCGCAGTCTCACTGTGCTGGGGCCATGCTGGCCTTTCCTGGCCTCGTCCATGCCCAGCCGGTCCCACCTGAGGACTCAGCCTCACCTGCACCCCTGGAAGGTTCTGCTCGCCTCCTTGGCAGAGCCAGGAGCCAGGCTGGGGGAGCTGCCCCACGTGTGTGCCATCACAGCACACCCTGTACTTGTCTTCAGAGAACTGCTGTGTTTGCTGTATACGCATGTAGAATATCGCCCACCGACCGTCTCTTTCCATTAGAACACGAATGCAGGAACACAAGGTCTGGCTTGATTCTTAAATTGGAGCAAATTAATGTGAATATATATTTATATGTACATGCTTATTAGTCAGGGTTTTCTAGAGAATCAGAAACAGTAGAAGCTATAGATACATAGTTGGATAGGTAGATATATCAGAGGTGATTTATATATCTCACTTGAAGTCCCACGACAGCGGTCTGCAAGCCGGAGACCCAGGAGCGCCAGTGGTGTGGGCCACTCCAAGTCTGAAGTCCCCAAACCAGGGAGGCCAATGGTGTAACCCCCGATATTTTCTGTGGTCATAAAATAGTGAACTTTGGGGAAAGAACGAAATCTAGTCCCAAAGAATTGGTACTAAAAATCGGTCAATTACCATACAAGTACTATATCAACCATATCTGCAATTTTTATCTATTACATGTAATTTTATTTACATAAACTTTTAACAAAGAAGTGGAAATTACACATAACCTCATCGCTCCATGCCATTCTTCTTTACAAAGATTGTATCTGTCCTACTAGGAGTGTTTTCTATCCACATTGTTTGCACATAATTGAAGAATCAGAAATGCAGTTCAAAGCAGTTTTATTCCACTTATAACTTACAACAGACAAGATGGAGTTATCAACCAAGCACCACTTTCCTTTCTGTGGGAAAACCTGCCTCAAAGGCAAACTTTGGGACAAGTGCTATGTTCGAACACCTGTCATTTACAGTCAGACTTCTAGAAAACTGCATTGTCAAATTAGTAATTTACTTTTCTTAAAGAATATTAATTGGTTGGCAAATTCATTTCTGGTCTTGCATTTGGAAAATATTTTTGTTTGTTTGCTTATTTACCTATCACTAGATGTTTTTACTTTCTGCTCCTAGAAGGTGTGATGAGTCTGAGAGAGTTTACTCAAAGACTCCAGCAGCATAATCCTGGCGTGGGGGGAGGTCACCTTCCCTGCTCTGTGTCTGGACAAAGGAAAGGTCAGATCCAGTCTCTACAAACCATTTCCTATATTATGCCAAATAAAAATTTCAGTTCAAATTTCACCCTATATTATTGATGTGGACAAATCTAACCTCTAACCTCTAAATCATGCTAAGAAAATTTCTCAGATTCCTGTTAGAAACTCAATATTACAAATACGGTAACTGGATTCTATTAAAATACAGTGAGGATAGATAACTTTTAGTACCTAATAAGACGATGGACAAAATAATAAATGGGTCATTGAGATGACCGTCTGCACTCGAGTTTGAAGGTGTCGAAGGGGCACCCCTCCCCCACGCCTGGGCCTCTCGTGTTCTGCCCAGGTGTGCGGATGGAGGCTCCCCCCGAGTAGTGAACCGGGCTGTGGACAAAGCTCTCCTTGCGGAGCCAAAGTGAGCTGGTGTGGAGAGAAAAGTTCAAAGTATGATGGATGGGCTGTCCCTGCTGAAGGTCACACTGTCACCGGCAAACCTAGGAGGACCACGGAAAATCAGCCACATAAAATGTATTAGCCAAAGTGGTGGAAAATAACAATGATTTCACTTTCTGAGTCCAGTTCTCAGGCTTCCATGGAAGCTGGTTGTGTCTAACAGGTCAGGACGTCACCGAGTTGTTGTCACCGGCCTGGCTGACAAGGACGCGCGTCTCCCAAGAGCGATGAGAGCTTCAGGAGAGGGGCTGCAGGACCAGCGGCCCCACAGGTTTGCTGTTGTCACCACCGCTGTTGGTGCTGGTGTTATCACATCTCAAAGAAAACGAAAAAGGGTGAAAGGAATCAGGCTGATAAGCTGGATGAGCCAGAAATGGTAACAGTAAAATAACGATAGTCTGGTCGGTGCTGGTGGTTTGGGAGTCGAAACATGTCATTTAACAGCAAAAGTAGATTTGATTTTGGATATTATTTTTCCTTTTAGTAGCACCCAAAACCACCCAGATTCTGTACTAATTTCTAGCTTTGCAATCTTGTAACATGAGCAGGTGCAGAATTGGGGCAGGTCTTCAAGGGCTGCAGGGAACTCTTCGCGGGAGGTCCCGCCTTGGTGGTCCCCAACCCACGGCTGCCAGGGACTCAGGGTCTCCAGCCACAGAGCAGAAGGAGAGAGGTTGGAGACAGAGATCTTACAGCCACAGTTTATAACTACGTGTGAGGAACTGGCCTGAACATGCAAAAATGAAAATGCAAAGAAGTGCTGGGGTAGTGAAAGGATAACATTATTTACCAACTAATGGGAAAGTGAGTTGTCAAAGCTCAGATGCAAAAGTAATCGAAGTACGTTGAAATGACACCGTCCTTATTCAGTAATTTCTCAACTGTTCTGGAATGTTTTGGTTGCAGCAGCTGCCCACACACATAGAACCAAGAGAAGGGTTTTATTAATGGAACGTCTGTGCCAAAGAAACCTAACGGGGAATGTTTGCAACTGGACTGAAAGTTGGTGTTACCTGTTGACTGTCGCTGTTTCCACGTCCCGCCATTCTGTCCGGTGTGGCCAAAGATCAGTGAAATGCTCTCAGCTTCAGACAGTCCCGGTGAGGCTACAGGATGTCCACGGTGCCCTGTGAAAATTGGACTTGAGGAAAAAGAAGCATCAGAAATGAACGGGATGGAGTCCAGGGAGGGTGGAAAGGAAGCCAGAGTGAAGAAGAGAAACACCAGGGGGAGAGCTGCCTGGGAGGAGGGACCACACACCTGGCCTTTGAGTCACAGCATTTCGCACGGTACCTGGCAAAGGGCAGGGATTCAGCACCTTCTTGTCACCTCGAAACACGAGGAAGGACAAACTGTTAGTGAGTTCCCCGACTTCACTTGCGGCTGGGGCTGGTGCCTGAGCTTGAGGAGTGAGGCTGGACGTGGGCTTTGGTTTTGACTCATTCAAAGCTTCCAAGTTTTCCAGCAGGTCTCGAGTCAAGATGACAATCGTCACTAGTACTATCGGAGCTTGTGGTTAGCACCATTTGAGTGAGGCAGCATCACGTATGAAACGGATTTTAGCATTTAAATTCTCATCTGTGCCAGGGAAAACTTTTTATGTGGTTCAAAAGACATTCTGGTTACAAAATGAGTGTTATATTTATATATGGAATACTACATACTGATTATAATAAGATAAATAACATCACTACCTAGTTCACCATAATATTTAAATTATAAACATTCGTAACTTGTCTTATTTTATATATGCTATGTATTTTCTGAATTATTTTTATGATAGAAAATTTATTATAGAATTTTGCAACTGTATTAGACATGTCATCAAATGAACGCATAACACATAAATAGCCACATTAAAATTCAGAATCGAACTTAAACAGCAAAGAAATCACTCAATGAAGGTGATGAATGACAGGAAAGACACACTCCCAGGCAAACTGTAGCACAACCATCTCAGCGGCAATTGCATAGCCATCGTGGAGAATTGTGGAAATGAGCACCAGCCTTCGAATACGGCTAGTCTGGCGTTGGCTGGCGTTGGCCAGATTCCCACTTAAAACAATAGAGATGCCTGTGCTTGCGATACATGTGTAATGTAACCGCTCCGTCTATTTCCATGTATGTATTGATAGTGCAATCACTAAAGCAGCCGTCCACCCATGCCAGTGTTATTCTATTATACAAGGTAGGATGGAATCCTTCTAGAGAGGGAATCAGTGAGCTGTTGAGGAGTTTCACTGGCCGCAACGTAACGCAAAGGGGAGGTCTGCAGTGTACATCCTGGGCATATGGTCACAACATGGGGACTGGAAGGCCGAGGGAAGAAAGGATGAAAGACTGAGAACAATTTCAAATACCAAGAGAAATCCTTTTGGCTAAGAATAATGTACCTTCCGTGTCTTTCAAAAATTTCCATAGCAGATGGACTGCTGGGCCTCTCTCCTCCCAGAAAGTTAAAACCAGTAGGGCCGATTCCAATTATGCACTTGGATTTTGAGGAAATGGAGGAAAACACGGGTCCAAACATTTCCAGAGTTCAGATGAACTGCAAGAGTCAGGGATCAGCTGAGATAAAATGTCAGCATTCCACATGCAAATGAGAGCGTGTAGCACAGCCAGGTTGGAAAAGCCACGCTCCGCCTTCCAGTGCTGTTTGCGTGGAGTATCACAGCGTCGAGAGGACTTAGGAATGTGTTTTTCTCTGCTGGCACCTTTTTCCTCTTCATTTTACATAGTGTGATTGTGAGAAATCCAAGAAGTTGGGATGGCTGTTTGCAGCCTAGAGCTGAGCTCAGAAAGCCCCGACACACTGTGGTCTCCTTCCTGCTCTCTCAGCTGCGAAGCCGGCCAAAAGTCAGCCCCGTGGGGTGACGGGAGCATGTTAACACTGGTTCAATTTCACAAATCTTTCTCCTTCTTTTTCCATCAAAGAGAGCGCCTTCCAATTAAGTCCACCTGCCCGACGGAGTCTGCAACACATTTTCGGCAGGGGAAGCTGTCTCTTCAAGTAGGGTAGGCATTTTTCTTTTCTTTCCTCTTCTTTTGTAATCTCAGTGGAGAAAATGAGCATCACATGGTGGAGAACAGCCCATCACCGCCCTGTGCCGTGGACGGCTCCCCAGCCCCGACACCAGGCAAGTTGCTAAGTGCTCCAGCCTCCTGCCAGCGTTGCAGGCGTCAGCCCCGCCGCACACTTGCGCCTCTTCCAGATGCTGCGCAGAAGGCGCGGGGAGCGGCGCCACCTGATCTCTGGCACGTCCGTGGCCTGGATGCTGTTAAGGAAGCTCTGGACTGTGAAGGGTACAGCAAAGGCAAGGCAGAAAATGAGCTTCATGTTTGGGGCAGTTCTCTTCTGAACTATTTCCCTCACGGTCCTTGTAGGTGTTTGGCTGTGACATGGCCAAGGGTTTCCTGGGCCAGGAGGGGATGGTTGAGCTCTGTCTCAGATGCCATGGCCACACTACATGGCCCATAAGAACCTGGGTGCCCGTCGCCTGGTGCCATAGTGCAGTGAGGATGACAGCCAGCGCCAGATCCGACTCCCAGCAAACGGAGCTTCGGAAATGCAGACAAGGCCCAGCAGATACGTTCTCTTCCTTCTTTTATTTAGTTCCCTCCTGTCTCTCCTCCCTTTCCTCTTTTATTTTTATTTTTGCTGTTGTTGTTTACTGGTTTCTATCTTTTAATGTATCCCTTTTTTAAAAGACTTAGAAAAATGTGTGACAGGACGTTATTAATTCTGATGGACGCGACGTGGCTGTGTGTTACATCACTCTTTGAACTTTTCTGTCCTTTTAACATATTCTCTGAATAAAGAAGAAAGTGAAACAAAGCGAAGATGATTTGGAAACTGCAAGCAGCCTACGGGGGTAGCACCATTTGGTCCAGGAAGGGGAGAAAAGGAGGGTTTATCCCAATCCACGTCTGCTAAAAGCATCTAAGTATTAATAGAAAGCTCCCCAAACCACCCCTTAAAATGAAACAGATTTTTTTCACCAGGTCTCAAATCCGAAATTTAGGAAACCCCTAGATTAAGAGGCTTGGAACAAGGAAGACATAGTTATACACAGAAAACATATAACTAAGATTTTATATAGTTTGGACTCAGTTAAGAATCTCTAAATTGTGACATCACACACACATGCACACACATACATGCACACACACGCACACAGACACGCACACACATGTACACACATGCATGCACACACACATGCACACACAGGCATGCACACTCACAAATACTATAAATTATGGAAACAAAATATCAACTATGAGAAATATAGCCAATGTTTATAGAAACTGGCCAATGTTTTCAAAGGAGTTCGAGGTAGAGAAATACCGGCATTAACTAAACGTGTCTAATTCAGCTACACCCACGGCATGACCTACATTTGAACATAATTTATCGTGGAGAAAATCACAGGCCCATTTCCCCTCCCTAGATGGGGTAACGACAGGCACGTCTCACGACAGATGAAGGTCAGTGCCCGACTGGGAGCGGAGGGCTGGCCCTGCTGTGGGCCGCCCTTCCCCTCACACAGCCCCTCTCCCCGCCGTGTGCTCGGGCTGGCTCCCTGCACCCACCCACGTCGGTGGGACGTGGTTTTATTATGTCTGAGAAACTTTCCTCTATTCCAAAACGGTCTGTTTGGGAAGAGGCCTCCGTCCGCACTGTGCAGACCGAGGCCACGATTGTGATTGCTGTGGCTGGTGTTGGCTTCCATCCTCCTCTCAAAGGTATTAGCAGGACACGATATGCGATTATGTCTTTCTTTTGGTATTGCTAAGTGTCCAAAACCTCAGGAAAGAAATCCCTTAACTTTTCACTGCTCTCTGCCCTCCCTTACCTGTGCACACCTGTGGTCACCTGCAGGTCCTCGCACAACCTGCGGTGCCTTGACTTGATGGCTGACACAGCCAGGCGGATGCCTGCGATTAGAATCATCGCTAACGTCGTCCGGGAGCAACACGCCGCACACCCCGCCACGTCCTCGCCCTGTGTGCTGAGCACGTTGTCTGCCTTCTCCGCTCTCCGTCTTCTGAAAACAGGGTGTAAAACCAGAACCTGGTTTGTAGAATAATAATAGTATTAAAAAAATGAGTCTTAATCACCAGGTGCAGTAATTCAAAGAATACTTAAGTCAATGTAGATGTCTTTTGGTGATAGTTGTTAGAAATCTGAAACAAGCCAGCCATGCAGTTTGAAATATTGTTTCACAAAACAGCATATAAAAGGTGTCCTTTACCACAGAAGAGTATCCAGCCTTTCGAAAGAAGGAAACCCTGACATTTGTGGCAACAGGGATGAACCCGGAGGAGTTATGTTGAGTGCAATAAACCAGGCACAGAAAGACAAATACCGCGTGACCCCAC
>NW_012149408.1:477401-479640 GCF_000956105.1 Propithecus coquereli | reverse complement strand
GGTAGAGACAGGGTCTTGCTCTTGCTCAGGCTGATCTCGAACTCCTGAGCTCAAACGATCCGCCCGCCTCGGCCTCCCAGAGTGCTGGGATTACAGGCATGAGCCACCACGCCCGGCCCTGCCATTGACATCTTATGTGGGGGTGACGCATCTGCCACAAGGAATAAAACCGTATTGAATATTATTGTTAAACAAACTCTGTACTTTATTCCGACTGCCTGCGCTTTCACCTGATGTCTCTTTCTCCTCCAGGGCCCCACACACGGCACCCTTGCATGTGGCCCCCGTCTCCTTACACTCCCCTGGCTGTGACTGTGTCTCGGACAGGCCTTGACAGCGTGGAGGAGGACTGGGCAGGCGTTTGGTAGAATGTCTTTGGTTGGGATTTGTCTCATGTTTTGCTCACGATTAGGCTGGGGCTATGGGATTTGGGGTGGAAGACCACAGAGGTGACGGGCCCTTGTCATGGCACCACAGGAGGGCCCGCACCGTCAGGATGACTTGTCACTGTGGATGTGGACCTGGATCCCAGCTGAGGCACGTGTGGCGTCTCTGGGAGGCCACGCTTTCCCCCACCGTCTTCCGTCCTGCGCTGCCTGGTGGTGAGGACCCACCTGCAGCCCACACTGGAGG
The DNA here is from genome assembly GCF_000956105.1 of Propithecus coquereli. NCBI lineage: Eukaryota > Metazoa > Chordata > Mammalia > Primates > Indriidae > Propithecus > Propithecus coquereli. The sequence continues at coordinate 479,007 of NW_012149408.1, read as the reverse complement.
AGTGGCGATCTCTGCTCTGTCTCTGACAGCGGAGTGTCTGCACAGCTGTTTGGGATTCTCCTATATGGGGGTTTTGTCTCTTCTCCCTCCTGTCATGTTTTAGGATGAAATCAGAACTCCTCATTGTGACAAATAAGGCCACCAAGGGCATGGCCCCTCAGCTCCTGACCTCACTGCCTGCCCCTCTCGCAGTCTCACTGTGCTGGGGCCATGCTGGCCTTTCCTGGCCTCATCCATGCCCAGCCCGTCCCACCTGAGGACTCAGCCTCACCTGCACCCCTGGAAGGTTCTGCTCGCCTCCTTGGCAGAGCCAGAGCCAGGCTGGGGGAGCTGCCCCACGTGTGTGCCATCACAGCACACCCTGTACTTGTCTTCAGAGAACTGCTGTGTTTGCTGTATACGCACATAGAATATCGCCCACCAACCGTCTCTTTCCGTTAGAACACGAATGCAGGAACACAAGGTCTGGCTTGATTCTTAAACTGGAGCAAATTAATGTGAATATATATTTATATGTACATGCTTATTAATCAGGGTTTTCTAGAGAATCAGAAACAGTAGAAGCTATAGATACATAGTTGGATAGGTAGATATATCAGAGGTGATTTATATATCTCACTTGAAGTCCCACGACAGCCGTCTGCAAGCCGGAGACCCAGGAGTGCCAGTGGTGTGGGCCAATCCCAGTCTGAAGTCCCCGAACCAGGGAGGCCAATGGTGTAACCCCCAGTCGGAAGCCGAGGACCCGGAGGACTGTGGGTGCAAGTCTGGGTGTCTGGAGGCCAGAGAACCTGGAGTTCTGATGTCCGAGGGCAGTAGAAGATGGGTGTCCCAGCTTTAGGAGAGGAAAAAATGTTGTCTTTCCTCTGCCTTTTTGTTGTATCTGGGCCCTTAACCAATTGGACGGCGCCCGCTGCATTGGGTGAGGGCAGATCTTCCTTACTCAGCCCACCTACTCAAATGCCAGTATCTTCTGGAAACACCTCACAGACACATCCAGATATAATGCTTTACCAGCTACCTGGATATTTCTTAACCCAGCCAAGACCATCACTACATACATATATGTGTGTGTGTGTAGAGAGAGAGAGAGATACACATATATTTATGTGTATACATATATACAGCTACTGAATGCTTATCTGAAATTCTGCTATCCTTAGAAGAGCTTTCTCAAATATAACGTACTTGGTTTTGTTTGGTTAGCCAAATAAATTTGTCTGATTTTGTTGGATCTGTTATCTCCAGATTCTGTGTGAAAGTATGTTTCTTGCTTCTTACTTGATGCATGAAACAGGAATATTTGTGAATCAGTTGTCAATCACTCATCCAAAGATATTTTTTGTGGTCATAAAATAGTGAACTTTGGGGAAAGAACAAAATCTAGTCCCAAAGAATTGGCACTAAAAATCGGTCAATTACCATACAAGTACTATATCAACCATATCTGCAATTTCTATCTATTGCATGTAATTTTATTTACATAAACTTTTAACAAAGAAGTAGAAATTACACATAACCTCATCGCTCCATGCCATTCTTCTTTACAAAGATTGTATCTGTCCTACTAGGAGTGTTTTCTATCCACATTGTTTGCACATAATTG
>NW_012149408.1:438975-470611 GCF_000956105.1 Propithecus coquereli | reverse complement strand
TTTGTAGAATAATAATAGTATTAAAAAAATGAGTCTTAATCACCAGGTGCAGTAATTCAAAGAATACTTAAGTCAATGTAGATGTCTTTTGGTGATAGTTGTTAGAAATCTGAAACAAGCCAGCCATGCAGTTTGAAATATTGTTTCACAAAACAGCATATAAAAGGTGTCCTTTACCACAGAAGAGTATCCAGCCTTTCGAAAGAAGGAAACCCTGACATTTGTGGCAACAGGGATGAACCCGGAGGAGTTATGTTGAGTGCAATAAACCAGGCACAGAAAGACAAATACCGCGTGACCCCACCAAAGTGTGGAAGCTAAAACTCCAAATCCAAAGGAGGATAGGGTGAACGGTGGGGGTCATTGCAGAGATGCAGGTGACAGGTACAAAGTTTGAGATCGTCCAGGGAATAGTTCCAGACATCCATGCATGGCCCAGCAGCCCAAGTTAGCAATAATACATGCTGGAACATGCTAGGAGAGTAGATCATATATTTTTTCATCACCAAAAACATGGGTGTATGTGATGCGAAGAATATGTTAATTACCTTGGTTTAATCATCACATAACATTTACGTGTATTAAAACATCATGTTGTACATTATGAATACATACCATTTTCTGTCAGTTAAATGTTAATAAAGCTGAAAAAATAAATACACAGCCTTGACAAGGTAAAGAAGAAGGGCAGACTGAGTGTGGTGACCCACACCCACACCTGTAATCCCAGCACTTTGGGAGGTGAAGGTAGGAGGATCACTCGAGGCCAAGAGTTTGAGACCAGCCTGGGCAACATAGCCAGACCTTGTCTCTACAAAAATAAAAAAAGTAGCTGGATGCGGTAGCATGCACCTGTAGTCCCAGCTACCCAGGAGGATCCCTTGAGCCCAGGAGTTTGAGGTTGCAGTGAGCCATGATGCCGTCACTGCACTCCAGCCAGGGGACGCAGCAAGACTCTGTCTCAAAATAAAAAAAGGAAGAAGAAAGAGACAGAAACAGGAGGAGGAGAGGAGCGAGAGAGCCCAAACAAAACAGCCACTTTGGAGATCAATTTTCAGGACCCTGTTAAAATGAAGGCATGCACACCCCGAGGTGTAGGTGTAGTGACTCTCAGTACAGAGCCCGGAAGTCCGGGCAGTGCGACACCAGGGCCAGGCAGGAGGAACACCAGACCCTTCCCACGGAGAGCTGATTTTCAGGGCATGTGTTGACTCAGTGACTTCAGTAATTCATAATATTTTATGTTAACCATGGGAGGTGACTTCTCTCTTATTAACACTAATAAAACAGTTGAAGACATTTAAATGTCCAGAATTCGAAATATTTTGTTACCTTCCAAAAATAGCCATCGAGTATTCCAATGATAAACTTATCAGGTGCCAAGGGAAGATGTGTTCGAAACTTTCTTTGTTCATTCAAAGAGAGCTTGAGAAGGCATTCCTGCCCGATGCATTTGGGTGTGAATAATTTATAGAAAGAAACCAGTGTGTGATTGTTCAGAGAAATGTTTAAATATATTGTGATTATTAGGCATCTGTGCAATTTGGTGGAATGAGAAAATTAATGGCTAAATGATACAAATACTGTTATTTTTAGGAATTTTGTGAAGTTAAATATAATATGCAGCTAAATAAAACATATTCTCTGCGTTTGGGAGGCTGAGAAGCTTCTCAGGGCAGCAGACAGGAGCCCAGAATCACACCGCCGTGTTGGGTGCTACAGTGAAGGTAGACACAAGTTGTCATGGGGGAGGAAAAGGTGAAAATGTCCTTTTGCTTGTAGTGACCAGGAAAGAATTCTCAAAGAACACTGAATATCGACTAGACAGAAAATGTTGGATATGATGAACAAATAATTCCCCTGACATTTTCCCTGTTTCTCTTTACCTTGGAAACTGGGTGGGATTGAGATATTGATTTATGGTTTTAAAAATCTCGGGTCCCTGTGTGTGGAGTCTGAGCATCTTCCATAGCTCCATCCCGGGGGGCAAACACGTCCTGGGGTGCCGAGTATTCCAGCCAAGAGAGGAGGTGGTCCGGCCAAAACAAGGGGCTCAATTATTTGGCTTACGGCACACTGGCTTTGCTGTGGCTGTGCATATTAATTTAGGTAAAAAAATGGTCCTGGTTCTCCTACAATAATTTGGCAGATTGTGTTCTTTCAGCTTACTAAGAACTTGTGAAGCTGTGATAATAATTACCGAGTTAAACCTGTCGGTCCAGGCACAGGTCTGCCTTACAAAACATATAAACAGACAGACGAAGAGGCCTTTCACCTGTCACCATGTTCCTGAGGGCGTCGTGGTCCCAGGGCGCCCTGCCTGGGTGCTCTGCACAAATGCTTTGGCATAAACTACCAGGAATGTATAAAATACACTACGTCCAATTAAGTAACACCTTAAGAAGCGATCTCTAGTTTTTGTTCCTTGGTTTTTTTGGTTTAATAACAGGCACAACAAAACTGCCGTTCCTGTGAAAAGGGTAGACGGTTATTGAAAGCTTGACCTCACCCCTCCGCAGAAACGCGCTACCGATGAACGGACGCTCTCCGGGGGCTCTGCGGATCTGAGGCTCCGAGTGAAACATCCTACCTTCTCAGGCTGCTGCTGGGACTTGTTAAGCTACTGAAAGCCGTGATGTTAGGAGAAGTGCACTTCTTGTACACAGACTTCTGGCATTTTTCAAAATTGGAGGCCAGGCAGGTCGTGCCTTGTAGCATTGTGTTGCGAGCTTGCTGGCATTCGGCCCCGAGCTGTGCTCAGAATCACAGCCTGGCGTGGCGGCTTCAGACGCCTTCCCCCTTCGCCGCTGCACTCCGCAATCTGGAGTCCTCATCGACCCGATGCCAGAAGCCGGCACAAACAGTTGCGTCTAGATGTACAGCATCATTTAAAGGACCACAGAGGGGCTGGCCGGCCTTGAAGTATCGCACCACAGTGATTCCCTGTCGAGAAAATTCCGTGTCCCTGTAGGGGCAGAGAGAGTAACCACACAGACCAAAACTGTTTCAGGATGCCGCTTTATCTTTTTTCCTTTCCGCAGGGGAAGTGTGTTATTTAATGAAAAGATAACTTTTTCTTGACCATCTCGAAATCCTAAGGATTAAAAAAAAAAGCACTTGGTTGTAGTACAGTTTAGGATGGCTTATTTTCACACCGGCAAAAGCTAAGCAAACAAAACGCAAACACAAAAGCGAACACACACCAAATTCCCTTCTCCTGGTATTGCTCTGGCTTAGCGGTCCAGAATATTTTCATGAAATTGGACCAAAAGCATCAATAAATCACAGAAAGAATTATGGTCATGATTCAGTAGTGCGAACAGGCTTGAATAAATGTTTTTAAAGGGTGAAAATTGTTTTACAATGCTTAAGTGAAACCTAAAAAGAGCAAGAATACATCCCTCCACCTCATGGCACCGAGTGTTACCTGGCCACTTGCATGCCATTTCACGCATCTGTCCTCCTAGTCCTGGAACATTCTGTGTCCTAATTTTTGCTAAACTTAGTATTACAGAACTTCTGAGTGTACAATGTTCATTTTTACAATTTCCTCTTCCTCTCATAACACTCTCCACCCAGAGGGCACCAATGCCCCCAGCGAAAACCCGGACCTGTTGGGGTCTTGTAGCGAAGCCACACGCCAGCTGCTGCCTGAGAGTCCGAGGACGGAGGGGAGAGTGGAGCTGGGAGCGTGGTCAGAGAAAGAGGCCACGTCCAGGTGACACTGCCGGGACACCGACATCGTGCAGTGACCGCGTCGACTCTGACTCTGTGATTCCTAGTTATTTGAGACGTAAAGACACCCCCCATATACACATCTGGAGTATGTTATTTTAAAGTGACAAACATTTGACACCTCTTCGTCTACACCTGCCAGCGTGGAAGTGGAGACCACACCGTTGTCACAGACTTTCGGAAAGGGACTGGCGAGGTGAGGGAGAATCCATCTCCTCTCTCACTATATTGAGAGACGAGCGCCTACAGTTATAATTTCTCAGATACTAATCCAATCAAATCGGAGGGAAGTGATTCCTCCAAAGACAGTGGGTGCTGCTAACAAGGGGGAAATTCAAACTGCGTTAGCCAAGGGCTGTCACAATTCACACCAACACGGGCAAAGTCCATGACTTTATTAACATTTTATATGCGCCAACATGTACAGCATTCCTATTTTAGTTAGTAACTCATGCCATTTAACCATTAAAAATAATTTCCTATGTTTGATGTTATTAACATTTGGTTGATTTGTTTGAATTTAGCAATGGTATCATTTTCTCTTTACCTTTTACTCTTCACCTCATGTGAATTATTTGCACGTTTTAATATTATGAATTTAGAAATTACCCATTTTTGAGTTCCTGATGGTCCTTAGACACTATGCCATTCTCTTCTCTCGACAGGTGGGATGACATTCCCTTTACGAAGATGACTTTGGGACATTCTATGTCCTGCCCGTGTATCACATTAGAAATGATTGTTCAAGACAGACATTTTTGTCTCTGAGGAAGAAAAAGAATGCAGTGTAGGGGGCAGAAGAAAAGATAAATTTGAGCTATTTAGAAATGAGAAACATTAAAAGTTATTAGGAAAAAGTAAGAAGGGATAATAAATATACAATTTCACACATGTATGTGTATATGTGCACATTTAACAGCTATGTTAATTCTTATAAAAGAACATAACTTCTCATTAAAATTTGTTTGGGTTCTTAGCTTCTTAAAAATGTCTTGATTGGAAGCGTTCCTTTTACCAACCCAGAAGGATCAATGTGAATGTAAACAAGCCTCTGCCATTTTCGCAGTAGGCAGGATCACCCTGCTGCCGTCCTAAGGAGCTTTCCCTTTGAGGACAGAGCGCAGATTCGGAATTCCCTGCTGCACATCCCAATTCCACGTCGAGAGTCAACGTGACCAAAAGCAGCAAACAAAAATCCAAGAGGCTCTGCACTACGTTTGATAGATCTCAAACTGTTCTATACATTCACATATTTCATTTTGGTTAAGCTCAGAAGTTGATACTCTTTTAGCAAGTTAAGATAATCAAAATCAGATTCCAGAAGCAAATATTCCAAATAATTCTATTTACATTAAATCCATTCAGCTATTTTTTTAAATCAGCTTTTCTACCCTCCCTAGTTCCCTCTATACATATGGGTGAAGCTTTGACTGTGTTTCTGGGACAATTCTGATGGCACTTGCTGTGGCCTCGTTCACCGTGTGTCTCCATGGGAGCCACGTGACGTCTGGTGACACCCAGGACCCGAGGGGACGGGGGCTGCACGCTCAGGCAGGACAAGGCCCAGAGCCCGCCAGTCAGCCTGCACTCGGGTCAGTCCGGTGCCTGCCACCTCCTGCCAGTCCTGAGCCAGGAGCTCCAGGGGAAACCAGCACTGGGCCCCACCTGGAGATTGTGCCCTCCCAAGAAGGACAGACACACATCCTGTCTTAAAAACATACTCTCAAAGCCAAGGCGTGCACGTTTGCCCTGGGAGCAAACGGCAGGCTGCCCAGCCCGCTCTGGGACAGGACTCCGGCCGCAGTGGATGCGGCTGGTGTCCCATCCAGGTCCCTTGGATCCCTTTGCCCGGCAGGGAGGCTCATGTCCAGGCCTCTGTGCGTTTTGCTGTCATGAACGGCACCTGCCAACCACGTCAGAGGGTCTGCCCTGCTCCCCAGAGCGGCAGGAGTTTGGGAGTGTCCAGGCCCCGACGCTCTCCCGGGTGCCTGCGTCCACTGACTGTCTGTGGCAGAGGACAGCTCTCTTGTCCTGAGGCCAGTTTGCTCTCCAGAGCTCCTGCAGATCCGGGGGAGGCTGGCACGGCCCTGAGGCCACGCCTGGCCTGGCTTCTTCCCCCGGTGCCCTAGCTGGTCTCTCCTGGGGCACAGCCTCAGAACATGGCTTGTACATGATCGGGGCTTGGGCTGAGTCTGCCCAGGACAGACGGGCGGGGGAGGTGACTTAGAGCCTTGTAAGCAGGCGGATGAGGAGCAGGCACACAAGGACAGGATGGCTGGGGAGGAGCAGGGAAAGGGAGGAGGTGAGGCTCGGAGCGGTGCCAAGACCAGACACTGCAGGGTTTAGGTTCGTTCCTTCCTTCCTGCATTCACTCCATGAGCGCTTACTCGGCGCCTGCTGTGAGCCGGGCATCGCTCAGTTGTTCCCGGTTTTGGCGCGAGGCAGCCGTGTTGGTTTGCGAGGGCTGTCAGGACAAGCGCCACAGCCTGGGGACTTAACCAACAGAGATTTACGGTCTCACAGTTTCGGAGGCCGGAGGTCTGAGCTCAGGGTGCTGGCAGCGTTGGTTCCTTCTGAGGCTTCTCTCCTCAGTGTGCAGACGACGGCCTCTCCCTATGTCCCCGCAGGGTGGACCCTCTGTGCCTGTATGTGTCCTCACCTCCTCTTCTTATAGGGACAGCAGTCAGATTGGATTGGGCCCACGCTCATGACCTCATTTTACCTTCATTACCTCTGCGAACACCTGGCTCCAGATACGGTCACATCCGCAGGTCCTGGGGTTGGGGCTTCAGCACAGGAGTTTAAGGATCGGGCACAGGCACAGAGCAGCAGTGGAGGAAATGGATGGAAATGCCGCCTGGGGCACCGGAGTGAGTGACACAGAGGAGTGACAGAGCCAGTGACATCCCTGCGTCCCAGACCCTGAGGGGCACGGGAAGGAAACGGAGCAATGACTAGGATGGGAGTGGGGCTCAGAAATCCCCCAGGGGACGCCTGCCGTCCCCAGGGAGGGCTGGTCTTGTTCCCTAGACAGCAGGCGACAGAGAAGATGTTAGGCAGGAGAGTGACATGGTGGCAGGGAAGGTATCGCATGTCACATCTGGACATTTCCCATGCAGTCCCCTCCCCAGGCCGACTGCTGCTGGTGTCCTGCAGACCTTCCTGACATTGCTGCACAGGACGTCCAGGCGACCGCCCACCCGAAGTCCCCATCATGAAATACGTCCATGCGGCAGCCAGGGTGACCGTCTGAGTACAGACCCTGCTGTTTCACGGCCCCATCTCAAGTCCTGCCTCATTTCTGTGTCTGCAAAGCAAAGCTTCTTGGGGGACTTTGTGCTATTTCAAGAGACAGGCAGGGCCCCGTGCACCCGCACTGTTAAGTAAGCAGGAGGCATATAATATGTGCATGAGAACTACTGATTTATTTCAAAGTCTTATGGGGTGTGTGGTGGTCCTTAACCACTACCATTTACTCTTGGGTAACAGGCAAGAAAAGCAAAACTCTCACCTTAACCTCATGAACTTATTGACGGCACAAAGGTGGTTTTGTCTGTCTGGACATTAGGACGCACCAGCTGTGGTGAGCAGGTGTGTGGACTCGGGTGGGGGGGTGTCCGCAGGGCCCCCGCCCACCCCTCGCCTCACCCTCCATGCCCACCCTTGCGCCCAGCAGTGGTGGAGCTCCGCCTGTCCTGTATACCCAGCCTGCCTGCGTCACCCTTGCCACCTCTCAGGACCCAGTGCAGGCCTTGAGCTTTTCAGGAACTGCACCTCCCTCCCACCTCCTCCTCCTCCCACACGAGGACAGTGACAAATGCCTGTGATGCTCCTGAGCAGTGCTGGGAAGCCCCACGTGTGTCTTCCCATTGGAGCCCCCAAATGCTCTCCTGTTACCCCAGTCCGTAGGTGGGGATACTGAGGAAGAGAGACATTAGGTTACCCAGCCAGTGCCACGTGGCTGGCAGGTGGCAACGCCTGGGTGCCAGGCGGCATCATCTGTCTCGAGAGCACAGATTCCCAAAGTGCCCTGCTCGTGTCTCCACCAGGCTGTTCGCATCGCCGGGTTTACCCCTCGTGCCACGATCCCCCGCAGGTCCGAGCGGGAGAGGGGAATGGGCTGTGGGCAGCAGCTCCCGGCCCCCGGCTGGCATTTGATCACCACCTGCCGACTCATTCATTCTGCCGTGGGGCACGATTTCCCTCACCTCTAGGAGCCTCTGCCTTTCGTTTGCATTCCACGCTTGCAGACTTTATCTCCTGTGGAGGAAAAGACAAGGTGGGTGAAAGATCAGAGCAGATTCTTATTTTGAAAACACAGGTTACAATGTGAAGCCCATGTATTAAAATTCTGTTTAAGAAAAGCACACAGACCAGCGTCATATATTACCTGAGTTATTTATGAACTCCTTTGTAGATGTGTTTATTATCTAATAAGCAAGTGACAGTCGGACGTTCTCCCTGCCCTTGGGCCAAGCGGACACAGCCTCCAAGGTCATGGGCAGGAGGACATGACTGTGACCCTGACTTTCTTGGCGAAATGAGCCACACTGTCCCTGGAGGTGGTGGCCCTGGCAGGACCTGTTCTTTGCTGAATCACACACGCCCACAACACCTTGGATTTGTCTTCCCATCATTTATTTCCTCTTGCCCTTGCATGCCATCATGTGCAAATCTGAAACAATTATTCCTTCTTCCCATAAATTAAAAAAAAAAAAAAGGATTCTTGTGTCCTGTTCCCACAGGCTGGTGTGAGGGCCATTACCAAGATTTATTGGGTTGGAGGTGTCACATTTTCTTGGGCACTAAAGAGCCTAAACATTAGTATCTAGACTAAACACTTTCGGCCCTGGAAGCTTTCTTTTCTTTTCTTTTCTTTCTTTTTTTTTTTTTCCTAATTGGTTTTTATGCCAAAGCTCTCCTTTTCTCATAGTACAAGTTTTCCTTTCTTGTGTGGCAGATGAGACCCTATAAAACGCCTGTGATTTCCCCCTAGCTTTGTCAAATGGTTATACTAACTGGTCATTTGACAAAGTTGCGTTTTTAAGTTCAAGCCGACTCTTTTTAAAAATACCATAAATCTTTTAACTTTCAACAGACTATTGACTAAGCTGTTGCAAACATTTATTATCCTTGGATATACCTTTTCATCCACAAAAGCATTGTCACAATAAATAGACTTTTATTCATCTCAAGAAATTAGATTGTATATAAAATATGAAATGTAGAAGGAATTTTTAAGTTATCTGGTTTTTAAAATCAGTACAAATACTCCAAAGGGATTGTTCAGACGGTCAAGATTTCCTGTGTGTTCTGCCCTCAATTCCCCAGTCAACGAAATCATACATGCCAATATTTTAACACATATATAACTCAACGGTATAAGATAATAGCAGACGGTCCCCTGTGCTCAAAGTTGTGTCCAAATATTGCAGGAGGCTCATGCATAGCTGAACTTCTCACCTGCCAAAAGGCCGACTGGTAGAGCATGGAAGTGATGTACCTGTCAGGCACCTGGGCCGGGCCTCACGTACACGTCAGCGGTCCAGCCAGGAACCACGCCACGCCCACGGCTCTCAGGAGGGTCTCCCACACGCTCTCACAGAGGTGAACACCTAGGAAACCATGGGAACTACACAAACATGGTTTCCAGCTCAGAAACTCCAATTCCGACAGCTACGCTAACCTGTGGCATGTCAACTATGAAAATAAAGAGGCTTGCATATTGATAAAGGCAGTAATGGGACAAAAACGACCCTGCTGTCATTTGCAAAGGCACAATGACAAATATAGTCACAGCTCATACTTACAAAGTTGATTGTGTCTTTGGTTATAATTGGCAAAAAATCCCCACAAGAAAACAAACAACAAAATAACATCATATGTTCTTCGTTCACATTGCCTTCCTAACCATGAAATCATGGCATGACTCTCTAAATTCGTCCCCTCCCCAGCTCATCCTTTATTAATAGCACCATTATGGACACTTCTCTGTGTCCTCCAAGGGTTGGGGTGAATTAATTACTATGTTTCATTATGTTGCTGACTGATTTTCCAATTGCCTCAATAACTAAGTGCTTGTTTATTAGTATATATCACCATATATAATAATCTCTGTGCTTAATTCTAAAATTTTATTTGACCAAAATTCATTCCAATTTTTGTCGGTTAGACCTCGATTCTATGTAAGGTTTTACAACTGAGTAAAAGCATTGTGATGAGATGCAATTCTGTACAATGTTGCCACAGTTGCCTGTGGATACAGGAAGATAAAAAGGGTTCTTTTGAAGAAGCCTCTTCAGAGTTAAAACATCAGTACAGTGAACTGGGGAGAGATACACAGGCTTGTTAACCATCACCAGAATTTTCACTAAAAATCATCTAAATTATGGTCACAAATCTAGATGGTAAATTCCTTCTCTAAATTAGTGAATGACCGAAAAATTCAGAATCATATTTACTAAGATGTTAAGTGAAAATCTTTTGTATGTGCATATATTTATGTACTAGTATGATTGCTACTAATATATTTATGTATTTTTCTTGTTGATGCATCTTGAAATTATAGTGAAAAAAGAAGCTTAAGAAGACATGATCTGTTTTCACAAGGGTAATTTGGGGAAAGCAACGCATAAAATAGATGTGTCTGATCAACTGAACAGTTAAATGCTGTTACGGGAACTCAGGGACGCGAGAAATGCCCAACACCAGAGCAGCTGGCACATTCTCCGCGTGTGTGATGCCACCTATGCTGGTTTTAGAGGATTGCAAAGTGGGAGAAGAGGTGATAACAACTGAAATCTTAAGCTACTGGAGAAGAATATCTTTTCCTCCCTGTCAGGGTGAGATGAGTTCTGTGAAAAGAGCACTAGGCTAAAATCTGGCGTTCCTGGGTTTAGAACTTCACTCTGTCCCTAACTAGCTGTGGGTCCTTGGGCTGGTCACTTCATTTCTCTGCATGAGCGATTTCTCACCGTAAAGCCAGAGGACTGGCGTCTGTGACTCGTCCAGCTCTTAAATTCGATGCTTCTAAGGAAGTCTTTAAAGAGCTGGGCCAGGCGCAGGGAAGGCAGCAGCCCCCACCTGTTCCCGCAGCCCCGTCCCCAGAGAGGAGGCCTTTGCCGCGGGGGCGGGAGCCGGTCTGCGGAGCTCTGACAAAGCATCCACAGGCAACAAAGAGATCGAAGTGCACACGGAGGACGGGCCCCGTCACTTTCCTCTTGGCTTTCTCGATAACACATAAATTATGTTTTTGACCCTACAGAGATTATTTGTTCATCTTTCTCCTGGTAGCCGGCCCCAGAGGCTCTGGAGTGTCTCATCAGGCATTCCTGCCACTGATTCGAGATCCCTGAAAGCGTTTCCTGAAATGCTTTGAACTCCAGCAAGACTGCTGAGTTATTTCTTCTAGTGATACATCTATAAAATACTTATACATACTTAGAAAGTTGGGGCCTTAAGGATGTGTGTGCACGCACGTGTGTGCGTTCCTGTGCGTGTAAGACATGCATACATATGCCTGGGATTTATCTCTGCGATTTCCTGCATTCATGGAGGCTCCTTTGTGAAACGATCTGCTTTCCCATCTGCCCAAAAGTAGCGTTGTAATAGACTCGGTCCTGAAAATACACACAGATGAGCAAGAAAATAATCACAATACTAGTAAGTGTGGGGAACATGCAAAGAATTTAACAAAGCAGATATTTTTACCAAAACCCCAGATTAAAAAAAAATTATTATTTGAGTTAGTGCAAAAGGAAGACGACTCAGACAGACAGCCAGGAAGGAGCCCGTCAGGGCCAGCGGTGAAGGCGGGGATGCGTCTGCGCACAGAACCCTGGACCTGGGAGCATCATGCCTGCTTCCAAGCCAAACACTTACGCAGACCGCGGGGACAGTGCACTTTCCCTGTTGTTAAAGTTGCATAGTTATTTTAATATCTAAAAGTGACGATTTGACACTTACCTACCCAAATGCAAAGGAAATGGGAATTTTCACTAAATTAGTGAAAGACCTTCGTCAAGAGAAAACTAATGCACTATGAACTGGGAGGAAAAGAAGCCATCAGAGATATGCACATCTGCGCCCTGCGGGTATGACCTTCCCTGGACACCGGGGAAGACAACCCACAAACACTCAAGCGTCAGTCTGAAGTCACCGGCCACCCTCCCGCTTGGTCCGACGGGCCTTTCTTCACACCAGCATTTCTCAACCCTGGAACTATGGGTGTTCGGGGCCAGACAGGTTGAGAGCCGTCCTATGTGTGGCAGCACCTCTGGATTGTCCCCGCTAGATGCCAGCAGAACCTCTCCCCTCTCCAGTGTGACAGCCAAGACATCGCCAGACATTGCCAGATGTCCTCTAGAGTTGGGGGGTGGCCCCCTGAGAGTTGCTGCTTTAAACTCCCCTGGCTGGAACAGGGTTACCCATGCAGCCCGGTTGTGTTGTGATAGCAACCTGAGAACATGCTCAACGTAAAATGGTGGGACCACAATTCAAGATACTTCACTTTTAAGCACAAGGCAAAGTCTACTAACTGGATGTTATAAAGACATTTAATAAAACAATTTGAAAAATTGCATCACTTGGATGGGGATTTTCCCTCTAAGTGGACATGGCCACATTAAATTTAATGAATTTAAATAAATTCAATTTGATCCTTCGAACTAATGGAAGAATGACATATTTTTCTTGAGTTAATAACTTGAACATTATTTCTGTTGTACAGAGAATAAATGCAAGTATTCATTTTAAGAGAAAACAACTCAGGGCAATGAAGAGAAATGCCACACTCAGTGTTTGCCCTAACGTGACTCATCCACAAGGTCTATATGGTGTCCCCTCGCGGAGACTGAGTTAATCCGAAGGACCTCTACATGAGGAGCACGCTCCATCTGTCCCCACCTGGTGGGGGGACTCAGGTCAGTAGCTGTCGAGGGTGCCGGGGGGCTGGGCGGCAGTCAGAGCCGTGAACCAAGGCGCCACTCTCAGCATCACGGGCTCATGTTTGTGCCAGTATCTGCCTTCACATGAGGTGGACTGTAGTCACGGCAATAAATCCCGTCATTCCGTCTTAATCCCCAGGTCTCTACTGCCCATTTTCATTAAGCTGTCTCCTGGGATATATTTTAATAGATACTTTCATTTCTGTGAATTTCAACATCAAGACATTGAGCTACCATCTTTATTGTTCTATTTCCAAGGTATTCAAGGTTGGCCTTCCCAGACACACCTCCGCTGCTCCCTGTTCTGGCACAGTGCCTACTACAGCCAGGAGAGGCAAGTCTGCCAGGAAGGGGTACGGTCCTATGACCTGGGTCAGTGCCACACGATGGCCGTGACTGCTCATTGCCATGAAGACATGCTTTCCTTGCTGTTCTATACAAACCCAAATCCACAGCAATTATCGTAACAGACAACGGTTTGATTTTCTACCTTGCATGTACTTGTTTCAGCATTGGCTTACGTCACTGCACAACCTAACAGTCTGACATTGCCTTTGTCTCCATTTTTCAAAACAGATAAATGCAGATTTGGAGAAGTTAGCAGAATTCACATCCTGTGGTGTCTGGCTTCCCCTCTGCCAATGCACATTGCTGCTTCCAATGCAGTTGCCGATGGACGAAGACCCTTCAAATGTATAGGAATGTTGTTTGGGGATTTTCTTAATCAAGGTGTTCACAACTACTTACAATGTTTTAAGAACAGAGGTTACAGAAATGTGTGTGTGTATAAATTATTATGACCTGCACGTGTGCCAGACTTTGCACTGTAAGTTTGTTCCATGATTACTCACCCTTGGCAAAGGGGGTCCTTTGAGACTGGTGGTAGAGCAGCTATGTGTGAAAATATAATAATAGAAAGTCTCTTATAACAGAACTTCTAAAAATGAACGTGTGTTTCAGATCTGGGATACCATATAGACCCGTTAGAACACTTCCATTGCTGATTTCCAGCTTTCGCGATCCCATGGTGAGCCCAAATCTGAGTTAAGTCACACCTGTGATATTGCTGAGACACAGGATGACCTTCAGAACCTGTTCAGGGGTCCAGGTGCATAAACTCAGGACACAGACATAAGCAAAATGCTTTCGGCTTGGTAACCTCTGGCTCACCCTCCACCCTGTAGAGGTCCTTTGGGTCTCGTTCCGTTGCCAGCAGCTTGGCTCCCACTTCCGCTTTCCCTCATCACTAAGCTGGTCGGCCTGTGGTTGTGTCCCCTCCTGTAAGTCGGTGCTGATGTGGACTGTCCCAGGAGCTGAGCTTGGACAGAAAAGGGCATGTGAGGGATGTTATTGTCCCACCATGGGATCAAGCTATCTGTGCATGCTATTGTCTATGTTCTTGGCCCACGGCAGTGTACTGCGAGGGACTTTGTCCAGGGCCTGCTACAGTCCCGATGCATCAGGACGGTGCATACTCCTTTATTCTGCCTCAGTTTCCCTTGACAAAAGGGACTGTATCTTTCCTGTTCTCCACTGAGTTCTCAGTACTTTCTACACTGCTTGACACACGGTGGGCACTGAATGAATAATTATTGAATCAATAAATGAATGAATGAGTAAACACTAATCCTATTACAGAAATAAAATGGGATTTATCAGACAAAAAGTACTGTAAATTAAAAATTACAGATTCCCCCAAATTAGCAAATGATTGCTAGGCAAGACAATACTGAGTCATATACAATCTTTACTTAGGATACATGCCAGTTTAAATAGTCTACAGCTTTGGCAACATTATCATACTTTGTTTCACAGTCAAACTGTGTTTCAATTTCTACCATTCCTTAATCTTGAGCAGTAAATTCATCTGCACCTTCTCAGTTCATTGTAATATTATATATCTAGGCTGAAGAAGATTTTGTGCTAGCATAAAACATCCCAGGCTACTTGTATATACTTCTATTCTGTTCTAAGCTTCAGTTCCCTCATATAAGTATGTTCCCAACATTTTCCTTATAAATAATTTCCAGCACACAATATATTTGAAAATATTTAACACCAATATGCACACCCCCTATATTCTACCGATAACATTTTCCTATGTCTGTTTACACATACTTGTTCATCCATCCATCCGCCCACAGTTCTTTTATTCTGATACAGTTCATTAAATTGAAGAATTCAGCACTTGGAGTTTAATTCTTGTTTATAGGTTTTTGTTCAGATATAAAATTGACATTGAATGAAATACGATAATCCTAAGTGTTCACTCACTGGATTTTGGCAAATGCATTTACCCACGTGACCTAAACTCCTATAAAGATTCAGAACGTTATGCAACCTCACAACTTCGGGACATTCTCTCGGGTCCCGTGCCAGTCAAACCCACCCCAGGTCCTCCAGGAAAGCTTTCATTCTGCTTTGGATTCTTTGGGCTGCTATTGTGTGAGGGTTTTGTTTTGTTTTATTTTTGTGTTTGTTTTATTTTCACATTGAGTAGATTTGTTTGCCTTTGAACTTAATATAATTGGAATCATACACTGTTTTGTTTATGTGTAATGTTTCTTTTACTCCGACTCATGTGTGCCTCAGCCTAATGTAATGAGACATCCATTGCGGGCATCAAAGTGCGGTCCTTTTGACTTCAGAGTAATATTCCACTGTTTGAACGTCCCGCTGTTTATCCGTTTTCTCATCGAAAGGTTCCTTGCCTATTTCTCGAGTTTTGCTATTATGAACAGCACTGCCATGGGCATTTCTTTACATATCTTTTGTGGACGTGTTTTCATCTCTCTTGAGTAAGTGCCTAAGACTAGAATTGCTGAGCTGTAGGATAATCATGCGTTTAATTTAACAGGAAACCGCCAATCGGGTTACAAAGCCATGTGCCCGTGCACATTCCCGTCAGAGATATACAAGATTTTGAGCCACTCCACATACTCAGCGATCTTCAATGTTACCATCTTGTTAATTTTCCTCACTCGAGCGGGTGTGTTGTGTGTTCTGAGGTTGATCTGCATTTCCCTGATGATCAACATGGTCGAGCACTCTCCCATGTGCTTAATCACTGTTTTGTATTTTCTCACACAAGGTGTCCACCACAATCCTTTGCCCAACTTTATTGGATTGTCGTTTTATTATTGAGCTACGGGAGGTTAATTCTCTCAAATACACATTTGAAGTGTAGTGCCCATCCCCCCACCCCCCATAGGTTACTACTAAGAAAGAGATTTTGAAAATCTAGTTTTAGGACATCTTTCCCCAGCAGCATGTCTTCCTTGTTCCTCTTTTTATTGTTGAAAGCATGAGCTAAGTAGCTTATTTTTGTCTGTATTGGTTTTGAAAGCTGCAGGTCACTTTATGTATTTGCTTCCTGACAAAATTCTTAAAGTTTTTTTTATCTTAATTTCCTTATTGTTCTCTACACACAAACCCTTCTTTTAATCTCTTGCCTGTATCCTTCCGAAATACGAGTTCACGGAAGAGCCCGTCATGCAGGGCACGTGTGCTCCCGCTCTCACTCCTTCTCCCCCCTCCCTTCTGGGAACGGCCACATCCTATGTCAGAATCATGCTTTCGAGAGCCTTTTACCTGCTCATCCTTCCCTGAGACCTGCAGAATCACGCTCTGTGTGCTCCGTGTGTCCCATCTCAGCCTGCCTGTGGTCTCCTCTGGCATCACTCCAAACTCCGCGGTGACATTCAGCTTTCCCCCAAGATTCCTGTCTCTTCCACTTCAGCCAACAGCCAGTGACTGTGCTTGGCATTAATTCCAGGGTAAGAGTTGCCTTTAATTCTCTCTCTGCTTTCTGGGAGATAAAATTGTCAGCAGAGCAAGTTTGAAACATATCAGATACAGCATTTTAGCTGAACGAGACTTCCAGCAGATGCCTTGAAATTGGAATCTCCCACCAGAACATCGTCGTCTCACTGTGTCACCCTTGTGATCTGCGCCCCAAATGTGCACAGCTCATTTCTTCTATCCTGCAAGCACGATCTGTTATATTCCACCACACAATGTGGTTTCTCTCTCTTCCCTTTTATCTTTAGACAAGTCCTCTAGAGTGCAGCTTCCCCACAGGTTTTAGGGAATTTTCATGCAATCATATATCTTTTCTGACATACTGAGCGTATGCGGCCCTGTTTCTAGGAGATCTGTTCTTTTTACTTAACAAGTGCATTAGAGCTTTCCCACAAATAGTTCATCTGGGTCCCGTGATAGTTAATAAATCAGTTACCTCCATGTGCTGATGCCGCAGGTTCCCCTGACTTGCGGGGTAGATTCTACATCTCTGCCGTGGGACCCACAGGTGCTGGTCCCTCCGCATGGCCTGCTCCTGCCAGAGGTGCAGCCACCTCCTTCTTTGTCCTCTGGGAAATGTGATACTGCCCCTCATCCAGAGAGTTCAAGTTTGCCTCTAGGAGAAGCTTGCTGTACCTGTTGTGTGATTCAGGATTCATTTCAGTTCTTTTAATTTCTGAAAATCATGTTCCTAGGCATTTTTGTCTAGAAAGTTCCCTGAGCTTAAGGATGGGGGAGACGAGTTGCCGTGGCTCTGCCCACGGGCCACGTGGTCTCTGCGCCTTCTTCTCAGGACCTGAGGGTGAGCACTGACACGCTTGTCTCCCAGGGTGATGGTCGGGATGTAAGGAACCCCCGTTTGTGGAATCTGTCCATGAGCTATGAAAGAAATTAGATATTTGAAAGAAATTGCATATAAATTAGTATAAATTAACACCTGTTTCACATAACTGTCTTGGGAATCAAAGAAATATACATACCTTAAATGGTAACACATATGTGCATGTATGCATGTATATGTATGTATATGTAAATATTAATACAATGTGTATATGTATATGTGTGCATATACACACACACATGATTGTGTCTTCAAAGCATTTTCAGGCATTCAAACATTTCTCCTCCCTGCCTCCCTTCTGCTCTGGAGACAGATCACAGCCACAACCCAGACAACGCCAATCCTTGAGTTTCAGTCCTGGGGACTCTGCACCAAGGATGGCATTTCTGCGGTGCCATGTTGTGCCAAGCCATACGAGAGCCTCACGCGAAAGGACTATCAGCAATATTGATCCTGTCTGTATTTACAATTTTATGTTTTACTCATTATGGATATCTTGCAACCACTTTTATTTTTTAAACATTGCATTAAAATACCATTTATCTCGGTTATTGAATTTTTTTACACTCCTTAAATTTTATGTTACAGTTTAGTTCCTCTCCTGCATCTTCTTAGTCCTGACCCTGTAAATATTCTGGGTCTGTTTAATGCTCAAATAATACACAATAAATATGGAAATTGGAGTGTGATGTTTCTCTCTCTCTCTCTAAATAAACGACAATCGCAAACTGTAATTGTTCCAGTGTTTCCAGCCCTTGCTTAGGCATTCCTCCTTAATGTTTTTAAAGTTGTAATATTAATGCTTAAGGACAAAAACCAACAATCCTGCTGTGCAAGAAAAGTTCCGGAATCTTCAGTGACAATTAGTGCAATGCAGAGGTGAATTCTGCCGTGAGCTGCACGGGGATTCCTGGAACCGGAACGTGAAGCTGCGGGGCCCGACGGGCTTCAAGCGGCCAGGCTTTCATTTCGGGGCACAGCACACATCCCCCCGGGGACACGTTCGCTGCCGGGGACCAGCAGAGCCAGTTCTGCTGCTGGGGTGGATGCCACCATCCATTATTTTCTGCTGACACGCACCTTACCGAAAGGGCTTTCCACATTATAACATTTTAATGTTGTCACTTTGGGGGGATATTTTGTCTTTAAAGAAGAAAAGGTCAAGCCTGGAATGTTTTAGATAGCTCTGATGGAAATCAATACAGTGAAGGGCAAACTTTCTACAAAATATTTTCGAATGTTTTATTTATTGGACGTTCAGCTGTACAAATGAGACACACGGGATCTGGCATGACTGGGGCCGGGTATGGCTGTGAGGGAGCGTCTGCGACATCATCGTCGCCTCCACCCAAGGATGAAGTTGTCTTAAAGAGTCTGACTACAAACGTGCAGGTAGATGAAGTAAATGAAGAGTGGCTTTGGCTAATTTACTGGGCTTTACATCAGTCATTTGTAATATTCCACTTTTTCTGATTTCTAATAACTGGGTCAAATATATCTTGGAAAATACGGCTTCCCAAGACTACTAAGCAGAGCAATGACAACTATTAACGTGGTATTGCTCCTGGCGATTGTAAATACTTTGATTTTAGGGTGCCTTTCTCTGTAAAGTACGATGACTGAAGATGTATTTTCCTGCATTTCTTCATGTGGTCAAGGGGCTACAGACACGATTTCCTGCATTTTCATGTCGGCAGGGCTGTTCCTTCATGTCAGTAGTAAGGGATGGAAGTTGGTTCCTGCCAGGTAGAAGGAGAGGGACCACACCCACCTTTACAAGGCAGGACACTGGCAGAACTAGCTCGTACTTTCTCCCTCTATCACTGGGCTTCTGTCCGCACTGCTCACTAGCTGTGTGACTTTGCTTTCCTCAGCCGGAGTCCTCTCCTGCTAATTGGGTGGATGATGTCATCGTCACAGGACTCCAGGCTAGTTATGTGACACGTTGCTGGTACAGTGTTGTCACAGAGGCATGCACAGAAGCCACTGGGAGTCCCTGACCCACTGCAGATGTCCGGATACCTGTTAGTCACAGAGGCTGGACTTATTATCCTACAGACCTAGTTCAGAAGCCAGGCAATTGCGAAGTCAGTAGGACTGACGTCTTCCAATAACCAGAATGTCAAAGGCATTTGCTCGGCGACTGCGCTACCTAAGATTGCTGTTCCATGACAACAAGGCCACATGGCCTCTCGCACCTCCCTCTTCCCAATGTACTTTCCCTCCAGGAGTCTTTAAACAGGAAGACCTTCAATATACGTTAAACGAAGCACAAAGTCATGCTGTGTGCACTTAGTCATAACCATCATCATTTATGACACAAATTTTGTTTGCTTGTTAGTAATTTTTAAGAAGCACTTTTTATAGAAAAAGAAAAAATGCCTAACATAGAAAGTGTTCCTAGTAAAGATACAATTTTAGCAAATATTTTACAGAAAATAAACACCCTGAGAAAAGGAATTAAGAGTTGAGTTGACGTGGAAACTGTTCAATCAGCTTTGCCTTTGGAGGATCTAGACTCCTCTATCACCAGGACAAAACCTGGGTAAAGGACGTGCCGAGGCCACGCAGCCCCGTGGGACCTGCAGCTTCCGTCAAAGGCGTCCTTGACCGCACCTTGCCAAAGGTTGAATGAATGTTCTTTCATAGAATGTTTAGAATGTTAACACCAAAAGCAGCTTGTTATGTTTAATCTCACTATTTTATCATTAAGTTGAACATAGTTTTTTCCATAGCATAAATTCTATCATTCTCAAGGAATGTTTTTATTGTCTTTGTGAATACAGGAGTTAAATACCGACTTCTAGTTATGGATGAGGAAAGATATCCGGCTTTGTCAAGGAGCTGACTTCATGTCACATTCCTGGACACCATTTTGGCATCTAGAGAGGTCACAAAGGGAAAACAGTATCCTCATGAGACAGCATCCCACCCCGTGCGTCACAGCAGTGCAGACGTTGGGAGCTTTCTCTGCTCCCAGCCGTGTTCTGCAGTTGTAGGTGCTGGAACCCAGCTGGGTTGGTGACACCGTCCTCTCAGAACTCTGGCTGTGAGGCAAACTCCAGTCCCCCTTCGTCTAGTGGGTGCCACTGTTAGATGTAAACGCAGGGACCAGGGACAGCCGTGTTCCACTCGGAGCTTGGGAGAGACACCGCTTAAGCCCTGCATGCTTATCTGCTGTGTCACCTGTTCCCCTCTCCGAGGATGCCAGACGGACCTCGTGCCCATGGGCCTGTCTTCCTGCCTGGCTCTGGTGTGTCTGGGCAGAGCTCTGCAGCACTTCCTGCCGTCTGTTCCTCACATCTGGAGGCAAAGGTTATCATCCACCCAAGAGTGCTTTTTCCGTCCCTCCTTTGTAGAAGAGTGATAAAGGATACACCTTTCCGAGTCACTGTGCGGACTACAGATAGAGCACATGAAAGGCCCAGCAAGGAGCCGGGCGCACAGTGGGTGCTCGCTGCGCTGTGCTTTGACTGCCGGTCTTGACAGAAACCCCTGGAAGAGCAGGGTCAATAGCCTCCCCTTTAGCAAAGAAAAGAAGCTTGGAGAATTTCCATGTCTTGTCCCCACAAACGTGCAGCAGACACGCTTCAAACTAATGTTGCCTGTCTCCCCCTGACACTCGGGCTGCCCCACTGTGCTCTCCACTGCACGGAGATCGACTCAGGATGGCAGCAGGAGGCAGAACAATCGCCTTTCCACGCTCGGTGTTAAGATAGAAGTAGCGTAGTATTGTTTCTGTCTGAAATGGAATCCGACATTGACATTAATGTTTGAGCACCTACTGTGTCCTGGCTCTTTCAGGCATTTTCGGTATTACTTTACTCTCCACAAAAGTCCCTGAATGGTGGGCTTCGACGTGGTTAAGGATGACAAACTGGGGCAGTTGTCACACGGCCACCAAGTGGTCACTCTGGGCTGCTCACCCAGGTCCACTGGGCTCCCCAGAGGGAGATCTCTCTACTTCACTCACATCCTTCGCGCAGATGAGACAAATTACCCAAGGATATTTCATCCCTCACCAACTTACTGGGGACAGGGAACCACTGCATTGTAATTGGAAAGCTAGAAATCATAAATAAAGGGTGATTCCTAAAGTTAAGAAGCTCACCCCATAGGAAATCTATTTTCGTTGTGGCAGAGCTGGTGATCTCCTCTGAAGATGCCCTACTCATCTCAGAGTCACCGTGTGCGCTCAGCAGCACAGCAGGGTCCCGTCGCTCTGACCAGAGTGAAGAGCACAGCCCCACAAGGACCCCGGAGGGAGCCCCTCCCACAGCCCGGCGCTGGGGGGAGGAGAGGCCACATGTTTACACTTGGCAAAACCAGACTTAGAAGAAACCCAAGCTACCAGAGAAAAATGGAAATACAAGAGACAAAAAATACATGGCTTGGTAATGGTAGACTGAATCAAAAATTAAATGGGTTCTAACTCTGAAATTCTCCTTAGTTAGCATACAGGGTCTTCTGGACTTTGTCGTGTTTTCCATTTGTGATTGTTACAGAGAAACTCAATGCTCACTCCTGGGGATGGCACCTGTAAACAGAGAGTGTGTAAGTGCCCTTCTGTCTTTTTAAAGAATCCGCTTGAACGGCGTGTGTTGTGGTTGTCTACACTCGTGTAGAGGAACTTGGCGAACAGTCCGTGCCCCACCGCGGCATGTTGGAACTTATCACAGAGAAGATGTCTGCGAGGTGATTTCCATAAAAAATGGAGGTGGGCCTCAAAGGAGTTCTTTTAGAGGATTTATAATTAACATGAGGCAGAAGGTTCCAAAAATTGAATTTCATGCATAATTGCGGTGTTCATTACTGTTGATAATTACCGTGACAAAACATTAACTGTAACATGCGAATCATTTGGAGACTGCAAGGGTTAATAAAATTACTCTTGGAATGTAGTAGCGGGACTGTAGGTAAAAATAACAAGGATGTTATAATAAGTTGGAATGTGTGTTCTTGTCCCAAAAGGTTTTTTACACATACTCACTTTTAAGCATTTGATAGTTACAGGGAAAATGTCAGGAAGACATTTTCAGAATTGCTAAAGGGCAGGGTCCTCAAAAGGACAGCTCCGTTGCACTGTTGTTGTTTTCCGTTTACAGGCAATGAGGTGTAATTCCTATCGCCAAGAATGAGTGCGTTGCACCGCGGTGGCGCCCACGCGTGCAATAGGCCAAATATGTAAAACCCACGTATTTATCCCGTGCTATTTTCCTTCAACTTGCTTTTTTTAAAAAATGATTAAATTTTATTTTTAGACACCTTTCCTTGCCAGTATACGTATTTCTTTCTCCAAACGGTCACGGTGTGGTCATCTGGTTGGAAATGCATTCTAACTCGTGTAATCCCCTTTCGATCAAGTTATTTTTCCGCTTTTTACGCTCGGCTATATGAGTGATGCAGCGACGGGCATCCTTGTAATTACGCCTGGGCACCAGGTCGGGATCTACACAAGACAGGTCCGGGGTGAATGTGAGACTCGGGGCCTGCTCGTGTTACGTTTTGACGGTCAGTGCCCAGGCTGCACTAACGTTTCTGTCGGGGTTTCCAGCAGGCGTACACCCGGCTCATCTTCCTACGTCCTCGTGGCCCCCCGACGTGGCGCCGTTAACCCTCGTCGAGATGAAGGACGACAGCGCTGATCTTTCTGGGGTTTTAAGTTGCCAATCTTGGCTCACTAGTGAGGTTGCACATGTTTTTGAATAATTGTTACCAATTTATATGTCTTTTTGCTAGTTTTATTTCTGGCCTGTTTTAGTCTTTTTTCCTCGCTGATGTATTGATCTTTTCATCAGGGATTTATGGTGAGACTTACCCACACTCACTGCATCTCTTTCCTCTTAGAGTGCG
The DNA here is from genome assembly GCF_000956105.1 of Propithecus coquereli. Classification (NCBI taxonomy): domain Eukaryota; kingdom Metazoa; phylum Chordata; class Mammalia; order Primates; family Indriidae; genus Propithecus; species Propithecus coquereli. Next base: position 447,436 of record NW_012149408.1, on the reverse strand, counting down.
GTTTCTTCCTTTTGCACTTTCCGGTTTTCTTGGGAACGCCAGGGAGGCTGGGAAAACACTTCCTGCAGTCCTGCGGGGCCCACAGGCAGTTAGGCGCCAGGCAGTGGGGGCAGAGAGCACTCCCTCTTGGGCCCCCACGCCCCACCTGCTCTGGCCTCAGCACCCCAATTTCCCTGGCCCTGGGGAGGGCTCTGCACACCAGGCTCACAGAAGCCTCAGGGCCCCAAGCACTGCGACCAAATCTAAGAAAGTACAACATCAAGTTCAGAAATTCCTCCTTTCACTATATTTTCTACACATCAGGAAATTTTGAAGTGAATTTCAGGGGCACAGGTTTTGGACGGTGCAGACAGGTTAGGTATATGACACATTTTACTTAATAATAGGGATACATTTCAGTAGTTACATGGAATGTTTTCTAAGCTCAATTTTAACAACAATAGATTCAGAAAAAGATCACCAGGGATAATCGCTAATTTCCAATCTGGGCTTCTGCTGGACAAAGGCATGGAGCTGTTTCCTCCTGACGCCAGCACACACGCACAACTCGCAGAGCTGGGGGTGCCACGCCCTCAACCCGAGAGGATTGGCCCAGTATCTGCCTGGCGGAAGGGACAGCACTAGTTGTAGAGCGGAAGAGGAAGGGGTCTGTCTTGAGGAGTTTGGATTATCCAAACAGCAATCATTGCAACGTGCCTGTCATTTTTAAGTTTAAAGGACTTTTCTTATACCTGATCTTCCTTTTATCGTCAGGGCTAACTTTACTCCAGAAAAAATCAATCAAAATAAAATTTAGCATGAGAATTTTGGGAAATGTAAAGCCCATATATTATTTAAGAATTCTGTATTTTTTCTAGAAACTTGGTATGTTAATGATTTTGTGCACAAAACCACAGCTTTGTTAAGGAGCTGGCAATCTGTGGTATCACGGGGATCTCACGAGGCCCCAGTTCCGGGGAGGATGTTTTGGTTCTTCCTAGCAGAGAAGGTCGCCAGCCCATTTTGCTGAATCTTCCACTGGAATCTGGAATCGAAGCAAATACAGCAGGTCCCAATATGCCATGGTTTCACTCACAATTTTGGATTTCATGATGGTGCAGAAGCAATATGCTTTCAGCAGAAACAGCATTTTGAATTTTGATTCAAAATTTTTTATAATGACTTTGTCATGAAATAGGCTTGTCTTAGATGATTTTGTCCAACTATAGCAATGTACATGTTTTGAGCACCTTGAAGGTAGGCGAGACTAAGCTACCATGTTCCCTAGGTTAGGTGTATTAAATGCGTTTTTACTTATGGTATTTCCAACTTGCAAAGGGTTTATTGGGAGGTAACCCCATCATGAGCCGAGAAGCATCTGCATCTAAGGACAAGACCTGCAGTGGCCACATTTGTTCAGTTAATTAAAATTCTAGTCGCTGTGATCACTATCATGGACAACCTTAAAACTGCCCAATGCAGACGAGGCCCTCCCCGTCCCCACGTGACAAGTTAGCTTGAGCGTGTCTGAGTGTCTCTCTGTGTGTGAGTGGCAGTGTGTGTCGACACGCATGAGCGTGAGTGTGTTAGTGTGTGTGTCTGTGCGTCTGCATGTACGAGTGCCTCGCTGTGTACCTGTCATGGTGCACGTGTGTGACAGCACGTGTGTGTGACCTAGGTCCGTGCCATCGTGTGCTCACATCACCCTGGTGACCTCATGTCTGCAGAGCTGCGAACCACAGCTTTACTAAACTTGCGGCCTGGACCTGCAGGCTCCGATCTCATGAAAATGTTCTTGGATTTGACCTTACGACCATAACTTGTTTCAGAGGAGTGATTATTTTTTGCCAGCAACAGTGAAGCTTCAGGACTAATTCTTACAAATGACAAAATGATCTCTGTCTGTGCCAAAATACACCCTTTTATCATTGAAACCTGAGCGTCAACAATGTAAAAGGACAAACAATAAAAAAAAGAACTTTGGAAAATAAACAGAGTAAAAATTCAAGAATCTTGAATTCTTGAAAAGTTGAACTGTACAGTTGTTGACAAAGCTCTATGAACGAGGGGTGAAAGGTGATTATGGATGACGTGGTGGCCTCGTCCTGTGACGATCTTCATGGGGAACGAATGGGTCATGAGTGAGATACGGTCTGAGACACGCAGATTTTAATTGTCACAAGTTTTTAAACTGGGGCAATATACCACCGATTTAGAGCATATTTTCATTTTTAGGAGCTTGTGTGAAGTCTTAGGCCAAATTCTATGCATCCATAGTAAAAAGGTCCTTACATGAATACAGATAGCCAACACGTTGCTTCATTGTGTGGTTACTCTGATTTGCATTTATGAAAAAGAAAAAAGCAAAAGCAAAACAAAAACTGCTTTTAATACGGCATTTTTAAGGCCTTTGAGACAATCGCATGAGGCTTGCCAGGATGTCCATTTGCTGAGACCGCATCTGTCGTCTTCCAGCTCTTTGTCATTCCTTTTTTTATCCTAGAGTCCCGGGCACTGAACCTCCTTTGGGTCCTTCTCCTGCATCTGTCTCCTGCTGGTCTTCCTTGGCCGGCGCTCATGTGACCCCAGGTTCTGGGGCCCCGAGGGTGGCAGGGCTCTGAAGTCACACTCCCGACCTTCTCGCCCCGTGCCCCTCGGCTTTGACCCTGCACTGCTGCTTCTCTTCTCTCTCAGCAGGGGGGACGTCGGGTCCTTCCGTCGACCCAGGGGAAGCTGTCTCCACCCAGAGGCACTGACTGATCTAAGCAGGCGGGGAAAGAGCTGAGATGCTCTTCTCAACGTCCCCTGATTGCTGAAGAGCACCGTGCATCTGCCGACGTCCACGGTGGCCGTGCAAACGCCTCCTTTCTCCTCCGTCCAGGTGCTAAGTGTCACCTGTGAGTCAGATGGAAGCTGGCCGGAGGGCAAGTCCACTTAGTGTGTATGCCACCAGGGCCTGCTCCCTGGACCCCATGTGGGGCTGCCCCCCGGCCCGGGCCCAGGCACTGCAGGACAGGGGCTCCTCCCCGCACAGCCCCTGGGGTGTAAGAGGGCCTGCCACGGCTGACCAGCCGGAGTCACCCCCCAGACAAGGCGCCCCCTTGGGGGCAGGGGGGAGGGACACTGCCAGGGTGGACAGTGACAGTCCATGCACTCCCAGGTAGGGATAGCTCTCAATCACCCCAGGGCCAAGGGAAAGAAATCTCAAAGTCAACGATACTAAATGGCACTTAAAATGCTCCGAACTATCTAGCTTCAGATTTACTAAGATTGAACAATTTTTTCAAAAAACAACAAACGCTTTCTCCAGTTATTGTAACTCAAGGGCTCATTCTACTATTAGAAGCGACACTCGGAAGGCAGTTCTCCTGTTAGAAAAATCGCTGAGGGCTCCGTTAGACCAGGGCTGTGCACTAGAAACACCAAAGGAGCTGCAAATGTGCAGCACGGATGCCATTAAGATTTCTCTGGTAGCCACGTAGGAAAGTGAAAGTAAGTGCATGAAATTAAGTTTAACAGTGCGTTATATGTAACCCAATCTAAGGTATCATCGTTTCACGTGTTATCGATACAGAGCCTTACTAATGAGTTACTGTGCACACTTCTTCCTACAACGTCTTTAGAATCCCCTGTGAGTGTCACACTTACAGCGCAGCTCAGGGCACCGGCTGCATTTCAGGTGCTCAAGAGCCATGTGCGGCTAATGGCTGCTGATCGGACAGCGCAGCTCTCCAATCTCAGTAGATTTTTTCTGGAAAACACGGACAGTCGGTATTGCAGGCCACATTGCCATGTTGATCTCTGACCTCTGCTACCACTACCAAAGTCTGCAGCGAAAGAGGCCACATGCAGTGGATGAGCACGGCTGTGTTCCAGTGAAAGTTCATTTACAAAACAGATAGCAGACTGGATTGGGCCTGCAGGATACGATCCAGCCAACCTCGGACCCTTGGTGTAGACCAAAACAATCTAGTGTCCGGCTCAGGATCAATAATAATCAGTGATACACAATGAAATATGTTAAAAATATGTTTCATTTAACTTTTTCAACTTCTGCAGGATTATTATTATGGACTCAACTGTGTCCCCCCTAAATTCACATGTTAAAGCTATAACCCCAAATGTCACTGTTAATTGGAGTTGAGGCCTTTGGAAGGTGACTGTGTCACATGGGACATCTCCAGGAGGCAGTCAGGCCATCTGCAGGCCAGGAAGAGGCCCTCAGCAGAGCTCGACCACGCCAGCATCCTGAGCTCAGACTTCTGGCTTTGTCTAAACCGCCTGTCTGTGTGACTTTGTTACGGCAGCCCGAGCTGGCCAATACGAATAGGATAGCTTAAAAAGGCAGTATACAAATTTAATTTTAAAATACCATGCTTAAACCCAAAATATTCATGTATTTAAAAAACTCTTTAAGATTATAATATTTAAAAGTTTTTCTATGAATACATTTTCTTCTCTAAATATCAAATAACTAATTTTTACCTCCTAATTAGTTATACTATCTAAAAGAAATATACATCAAATAGCCATGAAGGGGGCTCTTGCAACTATTGACGAGCTCTTCCAGGTAAGGTCATCTTCGGTTTTGCCACCCTACACGTGACGCTAACAATCGCTCCCAGTCCCTTGTTTCTGTTTTATGTCTTATAAACCTAACTTTGAAAATATGCGCTATTCCTGCTGCATGTGGAAAGTATATGGCCAACACATTGGGCAGATCGTATCAGCTCCGGGCAGAACCATCTACGCATTTTTTCAACATCAGAGAGATATTTCTTCCCCCTCTGAACTTTTTGCCTTCCTTTATACAAAGAACATTTGTTTAACGCTATGATTATATTTCTTTCATGTTATTTTTTTGTGCAGTACAGTGGTGCTAAATTGCCTGTAGTTAATTTTGAGTGCTTGACTTGTTGCTTTTTTATTTATATTTCTTCTAATAAATACCTTGCTTTAATATTTCTCTCATGTGTTAATACTTAACACATTGTAAATACAAACTAGATCAATGCTGTGTTTCAACTTGTGAGTACCAGTTTATCTTTTTTGTTATTTTTTCCTTCCTTGATGGCGTTATCCGCTGCCCTCACCGTATCTAATTCTGCGGAGGGTGGAAGCGGTCGGCCCTGTTTCCCTTTGTGTGCAGAAAGGAAGCTTCCTCGCGAGGTTCCTGCAGGCGCTTGCTAGTTCACCTGGCATGTTCTGAAAGTGACAGGCTTCCCATTGGCTGGTTTGGGTCTGGATGTTGAAACTTATCGGGACGGGATATTTTTCAACTCGCCCTCACCTCTTCAACCGCGGGGACGTGGGCAGTGCAATGCAGTTTCCTTTGCTCTTTCACGGGGCCTTTGATAAGCTGTAAAGTGATACATACCTGCAATTTAATAACTTAAAAATTTAATAAAAACTAAAGGAAACGAATATTGTTTTTCCTTTGAATATGTCAACAGAGAACATATTTCATGGTGTTTTAAACTGTAGTAGATATTTTGATAGAAATGCTTAATTTATCTGACACAGGTATCATTTTCAGTATTTTCATTGTGTAATGCAGTCTATATTTCAAGCTTGTATGTGCGTTCAATGCACCAACTCACTCTTTCTGAGGAATAGCTTCTTAATTCAAGTTTAAGAGCAAATTCCTTCCAGAATTTCTCTCTTTCCCTGAGCCCTAAACCACTCAAGGTTAATTAGCTTTATTATGGCTGAACATGAAACTACATGTGATCATCATGTTCTCTTTACGAGGCCAAATATTTTCTTGAATGTGGATGGCTCTTAAAGCAATAGAAAAACCAATTAGCTAACAGATACTCCCTATTTATTTGCAAGGACAATTCCACCAGAAAGGGTAGAAAGCTGAATCCCAGTGTGTTTGACACACTCTGACCCAGGCAGGTTCTGAATCAAGGCTTGAGAGACTGTGGATGCTGAAAAAGACTTAAATAAACCTAGTTGCATCTCTTTATTTTGCAATCAAATTAAAGCCAGGAAGGTTTGACAATATTCCAGTTTACATGTGACTTAGTCTCTTAATGGGACACAGGGGTTCATGTTACAGGGTCAAATCTCAGCACACTTTGCTTTATACTACACAGGCACAAGCAAGACACCATTCCAACTCCTTATCCTCCCTTTTCTACAAGTAATTTCTTTCCTTTTCTAAACATTTTTTGCTTTTTATTCACCAGACATGCTTGCTCTTCAAGGCCTTCAAATATTTTCAGTTCAATACCTAATAGATACTTGGAAGCTTGGCTTTAAATTCTCCAACGAGTTGCAAATCTGTTTTCAATGAATCCTAGCTTCATTGCACTGAAGCGAAAGCAAAAGGCTGTAAAGTTTCCGCTCTTTGAAATTCATTGGGGTTTCCTTCAAGCCCTCATAGATGAGCGATTTTGTGCATGTTTCATAGGTACATTAAAGGAAAGATGTATTTTCTATTTTTCAGAAACTACACTGCTCATGCATCTACAATGCAAGTTTTTTGTTTCAGTAATTCAGTAACGCACAAATAATCCGCTGTGCTCCTTTACTGATTAATTCCTGTGCGAGCCTGAGGGAAACGACACGGGCAAGTGAGCAGGGCAGGATCAGAACGGACCCCTGTGGACCACAGCATCTTGGTGGATGCCAACTCTGAGGAAGCCCTTACTCAGTGCTGGGTGCTTGGTGCTGGGTGCTGGGCTAAGTGCTTCATAGAAATGAGCTAATTTCATCCTCACAGCAATCCTAGGAGGAAGCTCCTGGAATTGGTGGAAATGTGTCCTCCCCAAATATGTAAACTGCAATGCCTCAGGCTGTGACCTAATCTGGACATTGGATCTTTGAAGACGTCATTAGTTAAGATGGGGTCACACTGCAGTAGGGGGGGCCCCAATCCTGTACCGGCGTGTCCTCGTGAAAGCGGGAAACGTGAGCAAAGGCAAGCTCACAGGGAGAACGTCACGTGGACAGGACAGAGGAGACAGGGCTGATGTGCTGGCAGATCGAGGAACAGCAAAGAGTCTGGAGTCAGCAAACTGCCGGCAGCCAGGCAAGATGTCCCCCACCCGCCTCAGAAGAAGGATCCCTGTTGGCACCTTGACCCTAGACTTGTAGCTTCCAGAATTGAGACACAGTACATTTCTGTTGTCACAGTGCATTTCCGTTGACCCCCAGATCGTGGTACTTTGTCACAGCTGTCCTGGCAACGAATACAGCTCTCATCATTTCCGCATTTTGACAAATGAAATGAGTGTTTGTTCCATTATTTGATTTGTCCAATATATCTCAGCTAACAAAGGCAGCGCCTGGCTCCAGAGCACAGGCTCTTACATCACGCTGCCTTCTTACCGTTGACCTGGAAGCCTCCCCAGGGCTGGGGCAGGTGAACCCAGGCCTTTCGAGAGGCTCACCTGGGCTCCAATGTACCCTGCTTGGGGGGCACATGGCCATAATCATCGTCAATACCGCCATGGAGGTCGCTGGTCACCATTTCTCTGTCCATGAGCTTCCTGCTTTACATGTGTAGCTGCTGTACGATTTGACAGATAAAAGATCAGGGCTATTCTTTACAATGAATTACACCTTTTATCAATGCAAAGACCCAGGTCTAATCTAATGATTTTGCAGGTGAAATTATATTTCTTCTACAGTTAAATTTATTATCTTTTTGTTTGCTTTTGCCTGATATAGCTTTACTCATTTCCTATTCTTAATAACGGCTTGACATTTTTAGGTGAGTAGGATATGTTTTATTTTCAGCCTCAGTTCTCCACCTCCCCATGCGTCTGTCCTCTTGAAGTGGCCCCTTCATGGGTGAGGTGTCCTTCGCTGCATCTTGGTTTGGGTCTTGGCCGTGTGACCAAGAGAAACGTGAGTGGACTTGAGGGTGCTCTGATTCCAGGCACAGGGCGGTTCTCCCTGACCCTCCGGCCTGGTGAAGGCCAGCACTGCTCCAGCCAAGACCAGCCTGGATCCACTGAGCCCGGATGGCCACACACCTGTGAGTGACAAGACATGGAGGTTGTTTTAAGTCACTGAGATTTGGGGTGACTGGTTAAACAACAGTTGGTTTCTTTCCAAAATTTTGTTTGCAGGTTTTTTTAACCTAGTCTAAATATCTCTTTCTGATCAAGGAAAGCTAAAATAAATACAATGTATGTATACTCACAGTGACGTTGAAGTTTCACTTTGTCTACTGTTTTCTATTTTTCATGTTTCCTTATCGTTTTCCTTATTTTTCTACCTTGTGCTGAATGAACTAAGTTTTACTAACAAAGATCTTTAGTGATTTAAAAGATACATTCTGCAAATGGTCACTTTCAGGTTTTTTAATTACTCATTTTGTATTTATATAATGAATTAGCAAATTAATTAGTAATAAATAAAAAGTACGTTAATATTTGACTTCTATGTAAATTTAGAGTTTGCCATTTTCTGAAATTATCCTCTAATTCACGCTTGTTTACCCTTTTCTCTTTTTAAATGTCATCTC
>NW_012149408.1:434437-435335 GCF_000956105.1 Propithecus coquereli | reverse complement strand
TAAAATATGTGTCTTTGTTAAAAATTGACTATCCACCATGCATGTCCTTTCATAAATATCACTGTCCCCGGCACACCCTGTGTTACAGTTGACTGTCCCGGGCAGTAGAGTGTGTTCCTGTGTGATGCTCTCGGGGACCCTTCCCTGGGGAGGATCCTACCTCCCCGCCCTCACCCAGGCAGGATTGTCATTGTGGATGGAGGAGATGCATGTCCAGGCCTGCGCTGTAGGAGCCGGGCACGCTTTGTCACGGTCCTGTCTCCCTGCTACGGCGCCCAGGGAGGCTCCAGAGGGTGGCTGTCCCCTCACTCAAGCCAGAGGGAGGACTGCGCTGGGTGGAGTGAAGTCCTGCCGGCCTGCGGCGCTACCCAGAGGGCTGGGGGCCCCGGGCTTTGGTGCAGACGCACCCTCTTCCCTGGAAGCTGTTGGGAACGCTGGCTGGAGTCTGAATCCTTTTCCTGTTTACTCTCCCTGAAGCTGCCGACCCAGTGGCTCAGCCACATGCATGACGAAGAGGTGGTTGCTGGTGACTCCTCAGAGATTTGCTGAGTTCATGGCCTGAGACCCGGTACCCTGACACGGGGAACATGTCCCCAGGGCCACCACGATATCGTTTCAGATGATGAAAACGCAGTCCGGGAGGAAGAATGAAAGCAGTTAGAGTTATTTAACACAAAGAAGAAATAATGGAAAGTGATTCATTATATATGTTTAAAACACGTGGGGGCTCCCGCACAGGACGGTGGCCAGCTAGTGTTCCATGTGCACTCGAGGCGGAAGGAAAGGAAACGGATTAAGTGACAGTAGGAAGAGTCCAGGTTAGATACGGGGACTGCCTCTGTGACATCGAGTGATGACCCGTTAGGATGGGTTACCAGGGCAGTTAATATTCTCCGAA
>NW_012149408.1:421494-423202 GCF_000956105.1 Propithecus coquereli | reverse complement strand
TCTTTGTTAAAAATTGACTATCCGCCATGCATGTCCTTTCATAAATGTCACTGTCCCCGGCACACCCTGTGTTACAGTTGACTGTCCCGGGCAGTAGAGTGTGTTCCTGTGTGATGCTCTCGGGGACTCTTCCCTGGGGAGGGTCCTACCTCCCCGCCCTCACCCAGGCAGGATTGTCATTGTGGACGGAGGAGATGCATGTCCAGGCCTGCGCTGTAGGAGTCGGGTAAGCTTTGTCACGGTCCTGCCTCCCTGCTACGGTGCCCAGGGAGGCTCCAGAGGGTGGCTGTCCCCTCACCCAGGCCAGAGGGAGGACTGCGCTGGGTGGAGTGAAGTCCTGCCAGCCTTCGGGGCTACCCAGAGGGCTGGGGGCCCCGGGCTCTGGTGCAGACGCACCCTCTTCCCTGGAAGCTGTTGGGAACTCTGGCTGGAGTCTGAACCCTTTTCCTGTTTACTCTCCCTGAAGTTGCCGACCCAGTGGCTCAGCCACGTGCATGACGAAGAGGTGGTTGCTGGTGACTCCTCAGAGATTTCCTGAGTTCGTGGCCTGAGACCCGGTTACCCTGACACGGGGAACATGTCCCCGGGGCCACCACGATATCGTTTCAGATGATGAAAACGCAGTCCGGGAGGAAGAATGAAAGCGGTTAGAGTTATTTAACACAAAGAAGAAATAATGGAAAGTGATTCATTATATATATTTAAAACACGTGGGGGCTCCCGCACAGGACGGTGGCCAGCTAGTGTTCCCTGTGCACTCGAGGCAGAAGGAAAGGAAACGGATTAAGTGACGGTAGGAAGAGTCCAGGTTAGATACGGGGACTGCCTCTGTGACATCGAGTGATGACCCGTTAGGATGGGTTACCAGGGCAGTTAATATTCTCCGAAGATTTTTATACGTGCGTATCCCTTGACACAATGCACACATTATGACCTGGTTAGTTTTAAAGTGAAACACCACATATCACTCCTCATTTTCCTACGTAAGTCACTTTTACAGTGACAGCTGGGACTGAGGGGTCCCCAGATCATTCCTCGTTTTGAAATAAGAGTCAATGGCCAAGTCCTCTCCAATGGTGCGTTGCATGTGCGCCTCCCTGCACACTTCACTCTAGCAGCCTCTGCGTCCGTCTCCAGGACCGTGCGTCCCTCCTCTGCCCCACCAGCAAGTGCCCTCAGCCCTCTCTGTGACAGTCCAGGGACCAGGATGGCCCGTGGGTAGGAGCCTTTCAGTGGCTGCATAGTGAACAGCTGAAGTCACAAAGGCATTTGATGATGATAATTTCCATGGGAATGAAAGACCATCCTGCATCTTTGCAACCTAGACTTGTGACGCTTGTCACAGCAGGAGCACGAGTCGGGCGGGACGGAGTCAAACCGTCTCGTGGCCTTATGGAGGGTTCAAACCAGCCCCGATGAGACACAACAGAGACGTCCCGAGAGCCTATGATTACTCCTTTTAATTTAACTAAAATAAGAATTTTTGTTTATTCTCCTTTAAAATGCAGTCACTTCATTTTTCTTTTCCTTCTATTCACTATCGAGAAACAGAAAATGAGCTTATTTTAGTTCCTTCCAGGATGTTTGCAAATTTACTCCAGACCAGGGGTCGGGAACCTGCAGCCTTAAGGCCACATGTGGCCTTCTAGGTCCTTAATGCAGCCTTTGGACTGGATCCAAATTTTACATAAAAATTCCTTTTATTTTT
>NW_012149408.1:417954-421444 GCF_000956105.1 Propithecus coquereli | reverse complement strand
AAATTATCCTCTAATTCACGCTTGTTTACCCTTTTCTCTTTTTAAATGTCATCTCGGACAATAGAACAAAAACATTATAACATTATGTTTGCAAAATATGTCAACTGCCTCAAACATGTGGTGATAACATTTTAAACTATGTTTATGAGAACTAGTCACATTCAAGAGTTTGATTGATTTAAATGTGTATCACACTTTTATAAAGTATTTTCTAGATTTTTAGATTCTTAGTAGAATTATTTTCTAGGCCACCTTCGTTCACAGCCTAGTTTTTATTCCTTTAATCTATTTTTAAAATTTTTTTCTCAATACTTATTGAAATTAAAGAAAAGATCCAGAATATAACTTTAAATTAATTTTTGTGTGGTCCATTTTTTACTCTCTTGATCTGCATTCTCTGAAAAAAATTTTTTTCCAAGACTTTTCAATTATTTTGAGTTAATTCCACCTTTTATAGGTTTTTAGATGTGTTTTATATGCTTGTTTCTTCCTAGAAACTTATAACTTGCAGTTTGGATCCTGATTCTCTACGCTTTGTAACCACGGTCTTCTCTGTCGTAATTTCCAGCTCTGTCATTTTCCTCTTCCAGGTTGAGCTTGTCTCCAACGTGTGTGACACGATTCTCTCCTACGGACGCAACCTCGTCTGCGCCCATCACCACCGCCGATTTCACTGCTTATGGCTTCAGCCTTCTCTTCTTCCTCTCTTGGGACACCTGGCACCTCTGCCTGCTCCTCTCCCTCTCCTGTTCTCTGTCCTCTCTGTCTCTTCCACAAAATGCTGAATGATTTTCTAAAGTTTCATTGTTCTCATAGAACAAGGTTCTCATAGGTTTGTTCATTGAATCTCGGGATGCAAATGATGATGATGATGGTATATACTGTCTGTTCAGCTCATGCTGTTTGCTAATTACTGCGCTGAGTAGTTCAGGGAGATGACTCACAGAACCCTGTAAGAGAAACGGTAGTTTCTCTTGCTCTTTCAGACTGGGACACACACTGGCTTGCTCCTCTGTGTACCTTGCTGCAGTGGTGACTGTGCACACTTTCACACGTGTGTTCTGTCTGGAACAGGCTCCCGCACCACGTTGCTCTGGATCCTGGAAGAAGTTCCTCTTTGGATATCTGACTATTATTCGTAGCACTCAGTCTTAATTTCAATTTCCAGCAGGATTTCAACTGGCCTGAAATGCGACATTGTCCTCCCTCCGCTCCTCCTGGCAAGGGAGGTTTCCCTGCCACTCCGGCTGTCTCTGGGGACGTTCTCGCCTGTCTGGGAGGCTGGTGTCTCCAACTGAGCCAAGGGGAGATCACCTTGGGAAAGAAAAACCGGGCATATAGCACCCCCAGGAAAAACTCACAGGAGCAGCTACCTGCTGAGCTTCCTGGCCCCGCCCAGGGGCCACATACTGGGTGAGGGACACACGTCTTTTTGCCTTTTCTTGAGGGTGGCAGCCTTCTCCCTCCCTAACTGACAGTGCAAGAAGACTAGCAAGATAGGGTGAAAAATGACCCCCAAAGATATCTATTTCCTAATCCCTAGAACCTGTGAATGTTATTGTATATGGCAAAAAAAAGATGTTGCAGATGTAATTAAGTTAAGGATTTTGAGGTGGGGAGATTAGCCCGGGTTATTTGGGGGCACCCCACATCCATCTCATGTGTCCTCAGAGAGAGACAGAAGGATTTGGTACAGACACAGAAGAGAAGAAACAGGAGAGATGTGAACATGGGAGTCTGGATGATTTGACTGATGCCACCATGGGCCAGAAATGACAACAGCCTCCAGGACCTGGAAGGGACGGGAATAGATTCTTCCCTAGAGCCTTGGAGGGAGCACAGCCCTGCCCATCCCTTGATTTTGAACTTTCAGCCTGAGACCTTCTGTCGTCTTGAGCCATTTGGTTTGTGGTTACAGTTGCAGCAGTGATAGGAAATTAATGCAATCACAAGTTCATTTTTCACTTTAGATGAAAAGTTCTTGAATTTCAATGGATGCTCTTCCCAAATCATGTTCTATGGAACAGAGCACATGCCAGCCCTACACAGGTACCCCTCAGCTTCTCTGCACTCTTGGTGGGGGACTCTTTTCCCAACCTTCCGGTACTTTCCAGCCAAACCAGCACCTGAGTACTTTTCCCTGTGGGACACTCGTGGGCTAGGGCAGCCAATTTAGCCACTGGCTCTCCGTGCAGAGACGGCTGCAGTGCCTGGCCGTATGGCCCCTTATCTCCTTCTGCCTGGGTCCTGCATGAAAGCCCAGCCCCCAGCCTAGGGGAGGGTCCATATCCCAGGGGGACCAAGCCACAGGCAAGCCCTGAGCCCACACCCTGGTCAGCTGGGTCCCTTTCTCCTTGGTGGGTTTCCCGTTCGCCTGGCCATACTTGCTTGCAGCCATCTGCTCATAGACCTTTATCTTGGGGGTTCTTTTTCTTGGAGAATGGGAAGCTGACCTAAGACAGTAGGTTGCCAATAATCATTGATAATAGTGATGTGTTTCATGTGTCTTCACGCACATTTCAATGGGTCTTTGGGAAGTTTTATAGCAAGAGGGCCAAGTAGACTACTTATTAATAAAACTCTCCCTCTCTTTAAAGCCTCAAGGGCCCAAGTACGGTAGGGGGAGAGTAATGTGAGAGACTGTGGCGCCGTCAGCTCCGTGTTGTGGAATCCCAGCTACTCGGAGCGCCCTGGAGATGCTCCCGCGTGGGGTCTGTAATGCCCTGAGATCCCACTGCTGTCCCTGCTGACACACGCGGGTCATGTCTGTTCAGCCCACGCCCTCCCGATTTTTAGGAAGGGCACGCCCTCAAATGGAAGCTATTCTATCTGCAGAAGTTCTCAGCACCACTCGAAAGAGCCCTGCCCTGGAGGGTGCTGGCTTTCCTTACTCGTCCATCATCGGTCCGGACACACGAGCAGATCCCTGTCTTCTCTGCCAGCTTGTCTTTAAAAGCACGAAACCGCCAGCGATGGCAGGAGCCCCCGAAAGCAAGGACACGGGTCCTCAGTCCCCAACCCACCCAGCCTCGTTCTAATTTACAAACGGATTTCTTTTGGTTTTCAATTTGTCTTCTGTAAAATTGAGTTTTCCCTGCAGTGACGGGGACTTTGCCCGGGGTAGAGCCGCGTGGTGAAGCTCTCCAGAGTGCGCCGAGTCCCTGGCGGGCTGGGGACGGCAGGGCCTTCCTGGTCTCCTGGTCTCCCGGCCCTGCTCCGGCTCGGCCCCTCCCGCTCTCTCCCTCTCCCTCCCTCTCTCCCTCTCTCATCTTCCATTTCCAAGCTTCCTCGCTTCCTTATGTACCCCAAAGTTCAGGAGTTTTGCTCCGTTGTTTTTATGCTGTCTTGTGACACACATTAAACAATAAATGCTTATTTACCAGACACACAAAATCACCAATGTGAAAGTGACAAATGACTATTAGGCACAAAATAGCAGTGTGATTTAAATATGGTTATTATGTACACAGACACACATACTATATATAAT
>NW_012149408.1:411131-415879 GCF_000956105.1 Propithecus coquereli | reverse complement strand
GCTCATGATTTAGTTCTAGCTTCCCTGCCTGACTGGGGCCACTATAGCACGAGGCTGGTTGGCGGGAGTTTATGCGGGCTGAGTACGCCAACATGTTATCAGCTTTTGACAACAGTGCACTGTGTTTCTGTTTGAAGTGGAATTTGTGAATGGTTGCACAGCTCTACAGTATTTTTCATTCTGTCTGCCATCATGTCAAAGAAGACCAAGAGAACGCTGAAGGAAGAAAACTGATTTTTTAATGAGGATTGGGAATTGCAATATTATCTTGTTTCTGCTAAAGATAAGATGATTTGCTTGCTTTGTGATACTGCAATATCAACATTAAAGGAATTCAGTGCCCATCAGCATTATAACACTCATAAAGACCACAAATATTTTCAATTAGAAGGAGAGGTGTGAAAGGTTGTATAGCAGAAATTAAGTGATGAAAAGCAAAAGCAAAGACAGTTCTTTGAAGCAGCGAGAAGACCTGGAATAACGTCACTGAAGCAACTTATAAAGCAGCTGATATACTCGGAGAAAAAAGGGAAGCCATTCAAGGATATAAAAATTGTGAAAGAATGTTATTGTCTAAGTTGTAGGATGCTTAAAACCTGAAAACCTTTCAAAGTACAAACAACGGCCTCTCTCAAGGAGAAGCATAACTGATCAGCAGCATGAACTGGCCTTCAACTTAACAGAACAACTTCATGCAATACTTCGAAAGGAAAATACATGCTATTCGATAGCTTTGAATGAATCAAGTGATACTACCTACTCTGTACAGGTTTTATACTTCACTCAGATAATAACAGAAGATTTTCTTTCCTGGGAAGAGTTACTCTCTTTGGGCACTCTTGCAAGCAGAGCACAGGGAATAGATATCTTCAACAACTTTCGAGGTAAATGTCATGAAGTTGGACTGAATTTGGTAAGTCTAGTGAGTGTGTGTACAGATGGTGCACCCTCCATGACAGGAAAACACGAAGGGTTTATTGTACAGATTAAAAAAATGTTAACAGAGCCAGATGCTCTCATTTCTTTTCATTGTATCTTCCATCAGCAAAATCTCTGTGCTAAAGCTACTATTTTAAGTGACAGTTCACAGGAAGTTTTAAGTATTGTGAACTATATTCATGCAAATGCAACACTGTATTCTCAGTTTTGGAACATGTTAAAGTTGAAGGACGAGGTATTCAGTGTGGATTTGCCGTATCATTCTTTATGCACACTTTAGAGTGCATCGGCTGCCCCAGGGAGAGGAGTTAGCCACAATTGCATCTGTGTGAGAACGGATGGTTAAATTGTATAAGGAACAGAATCAGCAATCTGAATTATTGGAAGAAGATTTCTACGGCAATGAAGCATTTCTGTGTGATGTCATGCCAAATCAAAACAACTTGAATATTTCTTTGCAAGGTAAAACTAAGTCTATATATGATATATGGCAAAAAATTCAAGCATTTCAAAAAAAGCAATTTTTTTCAAAATACTTCTTCAAAAGGAAATTTTGGATGAACCTTTTTCCCAGTTAGCAAAGGTCACTGATGAGTAGGATGGTATATGTGAATCATTTGAAGAATAAGCAGCTGTTATAGGCCTATTAATTGGAAAATACAGTGCATGGTTCACTGACTTCAAGAATCATGACATCACACTCAAATCAGCATTTCAGCCTCACCTAGTTGATATCTCCAAGGCACCTAAAGAACTGCAGATGGAACTGATTGAGCTCTCAGTAGATGACATTTTAAAGTCGTTGTTTGATGCTAAAAAAGATCTTATTGAAATATGGAAAAATGCAGTAGAATACCCACGCCTTCCGCAACATGCCTGAGAAATGCTTTCTTGTTTTTCAACTACTTATTGCTGCGAATCTACATTCTCCCACCTAACCCAAATCAAGACGCCCTTAAGGTCACAGATGACTGACACCCATCTAGAGGATCCACAGAAACTGCGGACCTCCATGCTGCAACCAAATATTCAAATGCTTTCCGACAAAAAGCAGACACAACAAAGTCATTAAAAAGTTAGCTAAACTTACAATTAAACAGTTTTCATTCTTTGAAATTATTAAGTGCAGAGTAGTTAGACTTTTAGAAAATAACGTACATTTTCAAGTGTATCTAATTGAAGTTTCTTGAATGCAGACTTACTTGATTACAGTTGCTTTAGTGGGGCTTCAACAGGAAAAGGTTCCCACCCCTGCTCCCGACTATTCTGGTTGGACAGATTTTACTGCGGTGACCGTGGCTGCTCCTGTGATCTCTGGGCAGGGTCCCCCTCCTCTCCTTGTTCCCCTGTTGGCTTCTTAGCACTGACAGGGGAGAATGACGGACTGGCCTTGGCCGCAGTTGAAATCCCCCTGCCAACCGGCCCTTCCCAGGCAGCATCCAGCAGTGAGTAGATACTGTTGCGTGTCCTGCGCCTTCATCGAGCGGCCGGAGAAGGTGCTGACGGACGTGGCTGAGACCGGGAGATCCCCTTACCCATGGGCTTGCCGGCTTTTCCAGACCTGAATCACCCCGATTGTGCAGAGTGGCCAATTCTGAATGCGAATCTCAGTGAACAGAAATAGTCCCAAATACATTTGGTGCGTTTGTTTGTCCACTTTTGTTGCTTTACTTTGTGAGGCTTCACAGGAGAAGTAAAATAATGGCTTGGAAATACGGAGATGCACCGGCTGGTGGCCACGAGTAGAGGATGAAAGGAGCTTTCTCTACAACCCATTAGAAAAGCAGGCCTAGGGTTAGACCGAGAATTCCACGCTAAACCCAACCCAAACACGGACCACTTTTATCTAAAAATCTCTGAATTTGAAAGGTAAAATATCTTGGCATGTTCCCCATTCACACATCTTGAAGTGAGTCCGGAAGGAAAAAGATAACATGAATGTGAATGTCTGACTTTATCCTCCTGCCATTCAGCTTAAACGCATTTCCGTTTTCTTGGGCGATTTACCAACTATTTAGACTATTAAAGTTACAAACATGTGAACGATGGATCTGAAGTCTTATTATCCAAATTATTTTTGGATAAGTTTAGCAATAAAGTCTCCTACAAAAATCAGAAAAATAAGATCATAATTAAAAGTGTTATAAAAGTTTTTTTTTTTCTTTCCACCTTAAAGAATTCCTAAGCACAATATTATGGAATTTGACTAATTTTACAGCTAAATTTTGGAAACAAACAAACAAAAAAATAAGCTTTTGGGTTTATAGCATCATGTCTGGCCAAAATGAACTCTTCGGAATCTAAAAATCTCTATCTTTATATGTCTTTGTTTTTCGAATGGTGAATCAGCTCTGGAAACCTTCTGAGCCAGCATTCATTCGCGAGGTGCGGGTTCTGTGGGGAACTTCACAAGCTCTACCAGAAGTGTCCGGGTTCCGTACGAGGTCGTTGAGAAGCCGGGAGGTGACTCTGGGATACTGGAGGCAGCAGATTGATCGTGGAGTCAGGCAGATGTGGTTTGAGTACAGAATTAACACATTCCCGCTGTGTGGTTTGGGGAAAGCTACTTAGTTTCACTGAGACAGGATTTTTTTTCTGTATAATACAGATATCCATATCTGTCTTGCAAAATTGTAAAGTTTGCAAAAAATGTACGTAAAGATTTTTAACACACAGTATTACATTTCATCTTGAGCCTGCCTGGGCACAGGGTGTAGTGGAACCACAGACCCTCTTTTCTCTAAAACAAACCAAAATTCAGATCTGAGGTTAGGACTAGCTGTATGCGAAGCTCCGCGGTACCTGCTTCCCACCTACCGGCCTCTGCGTCCTGGGACAGCTGTCGACAGATGTGCTGGGGCCCGGTGATGCTCTGTAGAGTCCTTGAAAATCACCAAACACAGAAAACCTGTGTGAAAGCTGTAGTCTTTTATCACTATTCTAATGAGTGGTCAGTATTACTTGTGCATGTAAAAGGCACATGTGTAAATCTGTGAGGTATGTCTTTTGGTGTCTTAGAGGACAATGATTAAGAGGGGAGATCGTCTGGTATTTAAGATGCTTTTTCTCGAACAGTGACTTATCTACACACTGGCTCTCACATTTTCGCATGTGTGCACCTGGGCCCCCAGAGAGCTTGCTGCACCCACCTGTCCCCAGAGTGTCCATTCAGCAGAGCCAGGCGGGGTGAAGAACTCGCATGCAAGTCCCAGAGATGCCGATGCTACTGGCCTGAGAGCCAGGGGGTTAGAATATTCTAGCACTGTGGAGAAATGTGGCTCCTGCAGTGGCCCAGGAGACCAGAAAGACTTGAACTGACACCACAGAAAAGAGCGCTGAGAAAGGACTCCTGCTCCGGCCTGCACACCTGTCTCTCTAGACGTGCCTCTCAGTTTAAACCCATTTTATTTTGTTCCTAAAATGAAAATAGCCACTTGACAGTACAGAGGACCATCTAATAAATCTTGGGATATCACACTTGATAATGGGCATGAAATGGCTGAAAAGCAGGCAGAAACGTTCTCAAGAAGTGCAGATCTGAGGAAGGAGAGGCGGTAGGGATAGCAGCCTTGGCTGGAATCACTGCGCCCAAACCAAGAGCTGAAAACTCGGCAGGGGAGGTGGCGCTTACTGACCACTTGCAAAAGTATTTATCGTTCCCTTCATCACTTCCTCCTCGGCCCCGGCCGCACAGCCTTTCCTTTCTGTTGCACTTGTCCTGCTCTTGCAGAAGGACGCGCACCCGAGCTCCGCGAAGGACCAGGCGGAAACCCGGGCTGGGGACCTTTCCACGTTGGCTCAGGGCAGAG
>NW_012149408.1:408407-409136 GCF_000956105.1 Propithecus coquereli | reverse complement strand
CCATGCCCCCCAGCCTGATTGGTCTTCAACTCCTGGCCTCAACCCATCCTCCTGCTTCAGCCTCCCCAAGTGCTGGGATTCCAGGCATGAGCCGCCACACATGGCGAGTGTTTTATATATAAATATATATACCTGTAAATATACATATATGTTTTTCCCCTGAACTTGGAAAAATCGGCCATGATTGGTTATTTACAGTAAAGGAAACATGGGAAGATACGATATGGGGACAATAGAATCAGGAAGGAATAATCCAGACAGAGAAGAAGAGGGGAGGAGAGACGGCGGTTGTCCTTCTTAATGAACTAAGCGCTGGCCTTTCTGAAAGACAGAGGGAGAGAGAAAGATCGTTAGAATCACAGTGGCAGTGACTAGATCGATGAGCGTCTGAGGGTGAGTCATAAAAATCAAGCCAGGGGTCTCATAAACTCAGCAGGTCCTTCCTTCTCTGCCTCTGATCCCTGGCGGCAGGTAGACCATGCTCCTCGGGGTGTCCGCACCCTCGGGCATGAACGAGAGCTGTCCAGCCCATTGGCCCCTCTGTGGCCTCCGGCCTTTACTGTGTTTTCACCCTCCCTACTGGTTTAGGGGCAGCCTCTACTGCAACTGGACAACAGGGTCTCTGCAAGGTCTTTTGCTTGATGTTTGATGGTAAGGACCACTCAGCGTGGATGGGTGTCCTTGCCCTGTCCCTGCAGGAGGTGTGAGGATTCCAGTGCAAGGCCAACC
>NW_012149408.1:376608-408013 GCF_000956105.1 Propithecus coquereli | reverse complement strand
ATATCACCAGAGGCCAGAAGTGCATCAGCCCCATTGTTTCATTTAAATCACCCTAAAAATTTCAGATCAACTATACGAGACTATCCAGAGAAGACCAAACATATGAATAAACAATATAAAAATTTAGTCACCAACATCTGTCAAACCAACAGGGCTTGCGTAGTACACGTATGTTGAAGGGATTACCTTTTCCAAATAATGGAACTGACTCACCCTCTGCCTGCGTCCCGGGGAAGCTCGCGGGCGCCTGCCTCGCACGCTCTGGGATGAGGCGCTTGTCTGTTGTTGAGTCGCTAACATCTGCAAGACCGGCCGGGCGAGGAAAGCCTACAATAAGGCTAGTCTTTCCGACGATAAACAATCTGTTTTTGTGCTTTTGATTAAAATTTAATAAAAAAATATTTCAGCGAGGCGAAGACTTGTTAAAAGCAGGTGAGGAAAGATCAACATTGACTCCGTCCAGAGCTAATCCTTCTTCCCTCCCTTCTCAGGTTCCCTATTCATCTGGCCGGGCGGGGTCCTAGCAAACTGGGGCTCCCCCAACCCCCAGGGAAGGATTTCCTTTCAGAGGGCATCCAAGCCCTGAAGGAATCTACAACCTGATCCGGACACTCCCACCCCCACGGCTCACCTACTGAAACCAGAGTCCTCCTTCCAGCAGCTGGGAAGATACTCAGATCCATTCGGCTGGGGGAGGAGGGTGTCTCAGCATCTTCCGTGCAGAAACCCACCTCTGTGCAACGCAAGGAAGCATAGCTGAACAACGCCAAGGCCGCACTGAAACACACCGACACGTCTAACCCAGAAAGTTCCCGGTGTGAGTGTGGGGTTCAGGCCAGAGGAACCGCGCCGTGGGGCTCGTGGGCTCCCTGCTGGAGTGAGCGTGGTGCGCGTGCAGAGGGTGCAGCTGAGTGCCGGGCACATGCTTTCGCAACCATCCCAGAACTTGTGGGATTTGTCCAGAGCAGAGATCACAGTCTTGGGGGTGTGCATGGTAGTTTGTAATTTCCAACAGCAGCATTCTAAGAAAATGTTTTCAAAGTAAGACTCAAGGTGACTAACCCACCTGTTTTCCCACTACTAAAAACTAAGTTCATTAAATAACACGTACAACATGTATCCGTGTGTGTATGTGTGTGTTTGTTTATTTGTTTTTGTTTTTGTTTTGGCCTCGCTCTGTTGTCTGGGCTAGAGCGGATGGAGTGCAGTGGTATCATGACAGCTCACTGCAACCTCACGCTCCTGGGCTCAAGCGATCCTCCTGCCTCAGCCTCCTGAGTAGCTGGGACTACAGGCACGCGCCACCACATCTGGCTCATTTTTCTATATTTTTGTAGATACCATGTATCACCATGCCCCCCAGCCTGATTGGTCTTCAACTCCTGGCCTCAACCCATCCTCCTGCTTCAGCCTCCCCAAGTGCTGGGATTCCAAGCATGAGCCGCCACACATGGCGAGTGTTTTATATATAAATATATATACCTGTAAATATACATATATGTTTTTCCCCTGAACTTGGAAAAATCGGCCATGATTGGATATTTACAGTAAAGGAAACATGGGAAGATACGATATGGGGACAATAGAATCAGGAAGGAATAATCCAGACAGAGAAGAAGAGGGGAGGAGAGACGGCGGTTGTCCTTCTTAATGAACTAAGCGCTGGCCTTTCTGAAAGACAGAGGGAGAGAGAAAGATCGTTAGAATCGCAGTGGCAGTGACTAGATCGATGAGCGTCTGAGGGTGAGTCATAAAAATCAAGCCAGGGGTCTCATAAACTCAGCAGGTCCTTCCTTCTCTGCCTCTGATCCCTGGCGGCAGGTAGACCATGCTCCTCGGGATGTCCGCACCCTCGGGCATGGATGAGCGCTGTCCAGCCCATTGGCCCCTCTGTGGCCACTGGCCTTCACTGTGTTGTCACCCTCCTTACTGGTTTAGAGGCAGCCTCTACTGCAACTGGACAACAGGGTCTCTGCAAGGTCTTGCTTGATGTTTGATGGTAAGGACCACTCAGCGTGGATGGGTGTCCTTGCCCTGTCCCTGCAGGAGGTGTGAGGATTCCAGTGCAAGGCCAACCTGCTGCCAGGGTGCAGGGACGCTGAGTCTGCCAGCAGGTCCCAGCCAGGGCTCTTGGCCTCAGCATTCCAGCTGGCCAGCGCCAGGCTTGCAGAGGATGTTTGGAAGAGGTCCCCATTCAGCGCATTCAGTAGGGGGAGGCCAGGAGCAACAGCCCATGGCTGCTTCTCAGCTCTCATTTCTACCGCTCTGTGCTCGTCCTGGACCAGACAGGACGCTTCCTGCTCTCTGGACAACCACTCGGTACCTTTCCCACTCTGTGCGTCTTCGTGTGGGCTCCAGGCTTCTTGGAATTCAATCAGTGAGGTGTTGATTCCAGCATCCCAAACCTTCACCTTTCAAGATCTTTACTAAACATTTGTTCCAAAAATCAGGTGGCATCTCAGTGCCAGACAGTGCCCACAGCTCTCCGAAGGTAAGAGGTGCTTGGGACTCACTGGGAGGAATCGAGACAGCTCAGAAGAATGTGGAAGAGAAAACACATTGAGATCTCTGGGTGACAGACTGCTCTAGTGGGCGCGGGTACCTCTGCCCTGCAGTCCTGGGAAAGTCTAGTCTAAATTCACTCTGTTTGAAAGATAGATTTTCTATTTACATTTTTTCCCAGCTGTTCAGTTCAGTTCACTAATTTCCATCACAGAGCACAAGATCAGCAGATGCACCGACATCGTTTTAAGCTATGGTCACCCAGAGAAGATGGGAGGAAGAAAATCTCTCTCTTCCCCGCTCCGCTCTGTATGTGGCTACAGAAGAAATGAGGCTGCCGGGAGCAGCTTGGGGCTGAACTCTGACAGACTCTAAGCCTCACCACGTGTGTACAGAGAGAAAGGAAAGCGGTACCGATGGAGAAAACAGAATGTGAAATTGGAAGAATTCATCCATATTTTGATTGTGACGTAGATCACATGATTGTATGTGTTTGTGAAAACTCATAGAACCATACACCAAATGAATGAATATTAGGTTTTGTAAATAAAAAAGTAAAAAGCAAAGGGAGGGCGTAGGTGGGTGCAGATGGAGGGAGGAAGGGAGAAACCACCACCGAGGGTTCAAATAGATGCCCACAGGTGGGACAAGCCGTGGGCCAGGTCCCGGCTGGGTTCCCGGGAACACCCCAACCTTAACAAAGTTGAAAAGAACTTACTTTTAAAGACCTCGAGGAGAGGAGATCCCATCTCTTTCTCTGGTAACCCCTTCCAGCCTCAGGAAGCTCTTTATATCCCAAATTGCTACCTTATGATACCGTTTAGCTCATTTCCCTCACGTCTCATTCCTGCCATGGGAGACAGAGGGCAGCTGTCCCCGCAGAGTGACACTCACATTTTCCTGAGTGTCTCTCTCAGGTTGGCTGTCAACCATCTCATCATTAAACTAATGCAGGCAGTTGCTATAACCTTCTAGAATTATTTCCGACTCATTAATCATTGCTTGTGTTCCGGTGCACAAAACCCAGCATGGGGGCTTCAGGGAAGGCCCGAGTCCCGTCACAAAGGTAGGACGTTGTGCTTTCTGATTCTAAGTGCTTTGCTATGCAAGCTGTTACCTTGTGTTTGTTATGTCACAGAAATGCCACATGGGTGATACACTCATCTTTGGATTTCTCTAATACCTGCCTCCTCTAGAATGTATATTTTAATAGATCATTGACATTTGCAGAGCTGGCATCTGCAGTTCAGGGCGTGGTGTGTTCCCAATCTGTGGCATGTCATTTGAGAAGCAGACGATGATAACCAAGACATAAGATTGTTTCAGTCTCAAATGAGGTCACACAGCAAGGTTCCTGCACTGCACTTAAAGCACACACAGGGCATTAGCCCCTGAGTAACTGTATCAGTGAGGTCTGTAATTTGGAGAGGACAAGGGCGGGGGATGTATCCTTGTAGAATGTTATGAGTCTACTATCTAAGGCTTTGTTTTCAGTAATGACATGATTTTATTATTTATGAAAATATTGTGTGTGTGTTTGCATGTGTCTGTGCATGTGTGCATGAGCATGTCTTCGTGCATGCAAGTGTATATATCTGTGTGTGTGAGAGAGTTCCTGTGTGTGTCTATGTGCATGTTCACACACGTGTATGATGCATTAGGAGACAAATCTTCATATACCTGATTGTCAGGGGTTCCAACCCACAAACTGCACTTTGGTGTCTATGAGGTCCACTTGATTGAGGTGCTTCCTCATAGCAGGAACCACAGTGCACCTAATGTGGGGATGCTTTAGACACACCCCTATGTGCGGTGTCTCTTGCTATTGCTAATTTGGGTTTGCTTTTGCTCCTCCCTTTCCTGTTCGGGGGTGGACGTGGAGACCGTTTGTGTCTGTCTCCCACTCAGTCCTCCCTGCAGGACTGGCTTTCTACCCTGCCCCACTTCTGGACAGCGTACCACAGCATTTGCATTTCTCCTCACTGCTCTCCCTCATATTCCCAACTCTAACCTGTTTAAAGCTGTCAGTGTCCTGTACTCCATCTGTGTGGCACATGTCCCTGGGCCACTTTCCATGGAAGCCTCAGAAGTCTAGTCACCAGCAACGTCCAGCACCTGTCTCCCAGGATGCACTGCTGTCCGACGGGTTGGAGTAAGCAAAGCCCCGGCATGTAGGGGGTGGCAGAGCTAAGGTGCGTGCAAGCACAACGTTGAGGGCGGGGAGGAGGAGGGGGTCCTCCGGGAAGGGGTCCAGAGAATCAGAGAGAGGTCAGAACGAAGGATGGAAATGCAACCTCAGCTGAGGTAGTAAAAATCCTGTCCTATAACCCAGATACGGTCACCTGCTCTGACAGAGAGGGAGGTCCACTGGAAGTGAGCGTCAGGGTAGGGATGCAACTGTAATGTAGACATCACTGCTGATCCTGTGGGGAGAGGCCAGGCGTGCGAGGCCAGAGTGGGCCCAGTCAGGAGGCTGGGTCCACGGACAGGGGGAAGGCTGGGAGGACCCTGAACTCCGGCAGTGGTGGTGGTGGTGGAGACAGGCGGTGGAGACAGACGGTGGAGACACACACGGGCAGCATTTGCAGCTGGATCAGGAGGTCTTGGTGATGGTTTAACTGGGGGTGTGTGAAAGAGAAGAGGAAAGCTTGCTGTGTGCATCTTGGCCACAGTGCGGTGAGGTGTCTGTGTGTCATCAAACGGACGGCAACTGGATGAGTTTAAGAGTCTGGGAGCAGTTTCTCTCCTGCTCGCCTTGCTGTGGCCCGCGGGTGGCCCTGATCCCACGTACCCGCTGCTCTTGCACTCGGTGGTGCACGCCCAGTGTACGTACAAGCCTCCTTCCGTCCAGTAGATATATTCACCAGGTCTTCCCTTTGGCACCTGGACTTTTAATTTTGGTGCTTATTAATCCTATTTTGAACACATTTTGTATATGAATTCTGAAATACAAACACTACCAATGTACCCAGTGATCTATTTTTTTTTTTTTAACGCAAGTATTTGAAGAAGCCTTTTAATTAAATAATAGGAAAGACAGAGACAGCGAAATAGTTTGGAGCAAGCCTATCAATGACCTTCCACCGACCCTAAGTGCGCTGTGGTTGGGGCAAGACAGGGCGGGTTTTGCAGAGGGGCGGCTCCGGGGAGGAAGGCCAACTGCCGGCCTCCTGCGGCACAGACTCACGCCTGCTGTCTCCGCCTCATATGGATAACCGTTTGGGCAACTCGAGCAGGTTTGTAAACTGAGACCTTATGTCAACAATAACAAAGTACGTTTAGACTGCCGAGGTCCATGTGCAGAAAGAATGATTTAGTACAATACGGCTTATCACAGAGTTGACCCAAACCAGCACCAGAAGAGTGATGTTTGCTCAGCAAATCATGCGCTACTGCACAGTACCTTTCCTGACGCCGTGAAGCCGCGACACCGATTGCAAGCATCTTTTAGCCGAGAAACTGGTAAAATCCTTAGCCGCAAGTTACTCAGGGAACAGAAGTATTTCCGTTCCAGTTCTGCGGGAGTTCTCTCTCCCCGCCTTGTTCTACGTTCCCTACCTGGGCACCTCCAGTTTCTCAGCCATCCTTCACCCACACCAAGGGTTCTCCCTCACGTCGATGGGACTCCAGGGCCAGCAGTCTCTCGGGTCCCAGATGACGCAACGTTTATTTTTTACGTACAAGGTCTTTTGAAAATGCAGCTCTGGCTGCGGCTCTGTGTGACTTGCTTCACCCAGGGCTGCCCGATGAGCCCCAGTGGACACTGGGCTACCTTCTCTCACTCTGGGGGCTTCTTATGGGGTCTGCCTGTAGCTTTAGGGACAGTGACTGCTCCAGTCCTTGTGATGCCAGGGAAGTAAACGCTTCCATGCGCAGTACTTGGGGGAGACGTCTTTCCTGCCGGGCAGAGTCTTCGGTCCCGAAGCTCCTCTGGCTGCAGCCTGGACACCTCGCCCCTTGGCCCCACTCTTGTCCCTCTGACGGGCGTGGCCTGAGCTCTTACCCTTTGCAGGTATTCGGCTTATTTTCTCCTCTGACATTTGGATAGACAGCTCAAACTAACTCAGAGAGGGGCTCATCAAATGCACAGGTGGCACGTAGAGTGGGAGTGCCACCCTGGACCTGGTGACAGGACAGGGAATCTCGGTGTGACTCTGTGGGTCAGGGAGGGACCCTGGGCTAGGAGCTCAACACCCGTGAGGCCCTTGACTTCCTCCTCTCTCTGCTTAAAGATGGGCATGGAATAATGCCCACCATGTCCACCTAAACCACTGCTGCACCTGTCCCTGCGCTCTTTCACGGAGTCAACCTTAGATACAGGCCGGTCCTTGGCTGCCCCCCCATGTTCTAGGCACTAGGACATGGGGCCCCCAAAGATCCTCATCTAGGCAGCCTTGCGGTCCTCCTGGGCAGCGGGGTCCCCTTCCTAACAGCTCCTAGAGCCCACAACAGGCGTGGCCTGCCCACCAAGGGGAGGAACTTCCAGGCGAGGGGCCTCTTTCTGAAAACCCCATGAGCCTGAGAACCCCCCGGTCACCCTGGGAAAGTGGAGGCGACTCACAAGAGGAGTTCAGACTGGACTCAGGACTGCCCTGGTGCAGGGAGCTCGAACCACGTGTAACTGGATTAAGAAAAGTGTTGAATCCTGTCTTTTAACATTTGTTCTGTTCCCTCCCTGCCCTTCTATAGAATGCTTTCTGTGAGTCAGGCATCTTCTAAGCGATTTGTCTAAACTACTTCATGCGCCCCCAAACGCACCTCCGTGAGATAATTTCCATGGCCAGTGGTGTAGCGTTTCCATCCCTATGTTCAGAATAGAAACGCGAACTGTGTGTGCTACGAGGTAGGGCAGGCCGTGTCTACAGTGGTCTGGTCTCGGAGCAGGAACCGTGCTCACAGCACAGGAAGTGCGAGCCACAGCCACGCTGCCTCACCGATCTCCATGATGCTCATCCATTCCTGAAAACCATGTGTTTGCAAGAAAACATGTCAGACTCAAAGCTGGATGTGTCAGGGCTACGTAATATAGAATCGCTGGGTTTTCGCTTCTTGTCAGAGGGTGATGAGAAAACAATGCCTCTCATTGGAGTTGGGTGGAGACAAACTGGAACCCAAATGTAGTTCTGCTCTAGGGCAGGAGGATCCATTAAAACACTCGGCCCACTTGCCCTCCCCCAGAAAGCTCCCATCCCCTCCACACAGGTAAAGGCTTCCCTCACCCGTGTGCCTGTCACCGAGGGCTCACAGCACCTCACAAGGACGTCTGTCAGGGAGAACGGACTGGAAATGGGAGACATGTGGTGCTTAGACCACTTTGTGTGAAATCGGGAAGGAACAGTTGAAGGGGAGTTATATGAAAACATGATTCCCATTACGAACTGAAAAACCACAGGACGGGTCGACGTATGCACGGTGAGGAGGAGGCCAGAGAACCATACTGGGATTCAGGCACAGGAGCTGGAAAGGACACGCGTGCACCACTCGTGGGCTAAAGGCGAGGCCACACTCCCGTGGGTGGAGGTGCCATCTCCCTTTGCAGAGTGTCTGCAGGTCTGGGGGATTTACTGACCCTAAAAGAACAAACCTCCTGGCAATGTTTTGGAGGAAGACACTGTGTCCAGAGTGGGCACCCGGCCTGTTGGGCATGTTCTCCTTTGTTCTGTGCCTGGAACACCTCGAGGTGCCTCTGATGGAGACGGACTCGTGCCCTCCAGGCTTGCAGGACCCTGGCAAAGTCCACATGGGGACACCACTCCCAGCCTCCAGGCCACAACCATCTCACCTGCTCTCGTGTCCACCCCGGGGAGCGGGAGCAGAGTCGGATGTGGCACCGTTTGGCCCAAGTCACAGCTTATTCAAGAAGTCCACCCCTTCCTCACAATCTGATGCTGCAGTGAGCCCAAGCGACAAGCCGAGGCCCCACAAGGAAGCCCCTGGGGGCTGGGGCCCTTTCTGCAACACGGGCCCCATTCACACTCAGTCCAGCGTGGCTCTAAAATACTGAACCCCACAAGAAGCGGGGAGGTGGGACATGGGTGCCTTTCTTCCCATGAAGCTCCTCCTGCAGAGTCTCCCCACTGCCTGGAAGGAGCGGCTGAGCTCTGTCTGCTATGGGGGCGCCCGCTCCCACCTGGACAGCAGGGCTCGAGGCAGGGACAGACAGAACCCCTGAGCAGCCCTTCCCCAAACAGCGTATCTGCCCCACGCACGTTGCTATTGTCAATGACAAATTCAATGTATTCTTGTTTTAATATAATAGGTAATAAGACTACTGCCAAGCTAGGTGACCACCGACCTCTTTTCTGGTCCCACTATCCATTACCTGAGAATTTTAGCTCTGTAACAATTCAATAGCTTCGAAGTGACCAATGTTTGTTTTCATAAAAGAGAAGGAAAGACACAATGACCTTAAATACATTGTTTCTAGCAATGTCCAGCTTGTGATTTGGCTGAATGTTGGACAGTCACCCTGATGAAGTACCTTAGACGTTCATCTCCTATGCAAAGACATTCCCAAAAGCACTGGTTGATGATTAGAAATTTTCGTTTTAGTTTAGAGAGTGGGTTGGAGTTGGAAATAGTGGCATGCTTTTTCGTTTTTGCTATCAGGGAACATCAGGAGATAAAAGTATATACCTCACATCATAAAGGGTCAGAGTCGTGACAACAGCCCTGCAGTTTTCTAGTATGACCAGCTTACACCGTGCTGCCCACCCAGACGAGGGTTTCTGCAGCCAGACTGACGTGCAGCCAGCAACAGACAACAGGGCGGCGCGGGCTCTGCACAGCGCAGTTTGTAAGATGCTCTTTCTAAGGGGCTCAAAGAGAGCTGACAATACGCAGTCTGCCGTCTCCACGGTCCCTCCCGCACCGGAGCAAGTCAGACAAACTGCTGGAAAACGTGCAGAGGAGTGACGGCCTGTGCCCGGGAAGCCATCTTCCGGGATAATTCATGTGAAACTTGGGTCGTCGGTAAGACATAGATTATTTAGAGGTCAAGCATATTGTACTTTGTAGTCCTTTATACTCCATAATAAAAATTTATGACGAGGAAAGTATACTGTTTCCTGCGTGAATTTCTGTCTCTGGTTTTTGTTATGAAGACAGAGTCTGGGGCTTTGAAGCGAATCAAGTGATCCTTTAACCAACCAAGTTTACAGTAAATAACTTAAACTGATGCACACATTTCTCACTTATTTTCAATTGACACACACACACACACACACACACACACAAAATGAAAACATCACAACAAACTGGCCTCTTAAATTTCATATTTTTCTATATCCTTTAAGAAAATCAATACTTTTTATAATCAGCACTTTTTTATTAAGTGTGTTTTGTTATTTTATTTCTTGTTCAGCTAATGGTGCCTATAAAATTGACAGGTTACTTGTGTTCTGGAAGTAAAATTTTAACAGCACAAACTAATAATATTTCAAACGTTTAACATTCTAAATAAATGGTTAAATTGGGGTGAGTTCCTCAAATAAGATACTAATTATTTTTTCAGACTTGGTTTTCTACCCAGATTGACTAAAAGTTACTCGATTTGGCTCTGGATAAAAATACTATCACCGCAGGTTTTTTCAACGTTATAGGAATTTCATGATGAATCTGCACAGATAAGTTTAATTTAGCTGCTTAGACATCATCTCAACTTTTGGATACTTGACGAAGGATAGATAGAAATTAAAATCCCACAAAGTTATGAGGCCAAAGACTCACAGGAAAGGCACCTGTGGCCACGTGTGTCCCAGGCTCCTTGGGGACGTTCCCGTGAGACCCGCAGGACTGGGAGGAAGGCCGTCGCCACCAGGAGGGTGCGGGGAAAGCAGCAGCCAGTACCAGAGGACCTGAGCCTGGGAAACACCCCTCTTGTTTGTTATTTGCAGTGTTTGCTTATATTTAGTCTATAATGCTTATTTTATTTTGTTATTCTATGTATTAAAGAGTCGTAGATTTCATTTATACTTATTAGTATTTGTTAGGTACTGATCGCCTCAGCACCGCGTGGCGCTGGGACCAAGTGAACAGGTGCCTAAGCTTCTCAAACCCAGCATTACTTTTCCTGCTGCGAAGGAAGAGAGAGAAGCCAAGGCCCTGCTGTTCAAGGTCACCCTGACCTTGTCAACTGGCTCCAATATCACATGTCCCCTGACTCCTCCTTGCAAAACGAGTCACAGAGCAGCCTCTCTGACTTCACCTCTTTCCTGGAAGCTACCTGGCTCAGACCACCTGATAGGACACATGCAAGGCCCGACACCCAGCAGTCAAGCAGCTTCTCCGGACACCTGAATGATACGGTGCAACTTCTTGGATTTGGGAACTAAATCTCCGTCGGTTCCCAGCGTCCTCCCTGGGGAAGGTAATTGGGGTCTCCAATCCAAGGGAAATGGGGAGAGATGAAATAGCCATCAGGATGACCCCACATGGGGAAAGTGCCCGGGTCAAAGGATGCTGAGGTTGGCATGAAGGGACTGTGTGTGCACACGTGCATGTGCATGTGTGAGTGTGTGTTCCATGCAATCGTGTGCATTGGAGAGGAGGTGCACATATGTTTCTCACGGTACAAAATAAATGAAACTTGAGTCAGACTGAGGTTGCCTTTCTTCAGGGTAAAATAGTTTTAATTCACCTTTAAGGTCTGATTATTATGGCTGGGTCTGGATTTATTTGCAGAATGTGTTGCCATTTATCAGATTAAACTGTGACATTTTTCAGTGACAAACTGGCCCAGGACAAAAGGGCAGGGAATTCTCCATGTAACAACTTGGAAATGCTAATCTCCTCTAAACCTGCAATAAATATCTGTTCCCCGGCCAGGGAGAGGGAAATGCACAAGGATCAGAGAGGAAGCAGAGGTCGGCTGCAAGGGCCGCCCTGCGCCCTTCGGATCGGGGTGAATGCTCCACTGGCCGACTCTGTGATTTGCTGTGAAGACAGCATTTAGCAAAGGTTTATAAGAGGTGAGTGAATACCTGGGGGGGATTATTTAAGCTGTGGGGATCACGAGCATGAGGCCGTGAGGGGAGGCTGTGGAGCCGTGGAGGGAGAGAGAGCGAGCGGGAAGGAGAAACAAAGTCAGAGGAGTCTTCCGGGAACCGAGTCGATTACACAGGGATGCGGAACCGTCGGGAGGCGGCTTTGCAGAGTGAGATGGAGCATTATTATTGATACAAGATTTTGAGCAGAGAAATGACACAATTTGATTTATATTTAAAATGATCATTCTCGCTTCTATATTGAAAATTGACAGTAAAGAAATGTACTGAAAAACAAAAAAACAATCAAAAAACATGTCATGTTCTGAGATGGGAAGTCTCAAGATCATAAATATCAGTTCTCCACAAGTTAATTTGCAAATTTAATGTAATTTACATTCTAACACCATAAAGGCAATAGTATTAAAATGCAACCATGTGCTGCGTAATGACTTTTTGATCAACAACAGACCACGTATAGGACGGTGGCCCATTAGATTACAATACTATATTTTTGCTGCACCTTTTTGTGTTTAGATAAGTTCGGGTACACAAGTACTTACCATCCTGTTACAGCTGCCTACGGTCCTCAGTGCAGTGCCACGCCATGCCGGGCTGTGGCCCGGGAGCAACAGGCCACAGCACGTAGCCTGTTGCGTGGCAGGCTGTACCGTCCAGGTGTAAAATGCACTCTGTGTTGCTCACACCGTGCAAGCTCCTGGTGACGCATTTCTTAGACTGCGCCCTGTCCCTAAGTGACACGTGACTGTGTAGTTAGCATACGGTAGAAACTTTATACCTGAAGGCAGAGTGGTCATTGCTCATGACTGGAACAGAATGGAATGTCTAGAAAGGGACACAGTTGAAACTAGTTACTCACTATGTGATAAAGGTGACATTTTAAATCAGGGGGGAAAGTGGGCTTTTTCATAAGCGACGTTAGAATAATGGGATAGCCAATCAGATGAAAAGGTAACGTTGGATCGATTGTTTCTCAACGTATGCCAGCATAATTTCTAAATTCATCATTCAGAGATTTAAAATAAAATTGAAATAAGAATGGTAAAAGCAAAACATGGGTCAATTCTTTAAAAAGTGAAAATAGATAATTGATATTTTTGATGACATAAAAAATTTTCAAAAAAACCCATTTCTTATATGCAGTATGTATATGTATATATATGCAGGATAAAAAGAGAAATGACAAACTTGGAAAAATATTTGCAATTCTATCATGACAAAGAGTTAATATCCCTAATACATAAAGAATTCAAACAGTACAGCAACAGTCCCAATGGGAAAATAGGCTAGACAGGAGTAGACAGATCGTAGTAAAACTTGCAGGTAGAGCGTAATCATATGAAAAGCATTAATTTCCCTCATAATTAGAGAAACATAAATCAAAACTGCAGTGGATATCTCCACTCACTATCAGATTGGCAAACGCCCAAAAGTTTGACGCGCAGCTCTGCTGCTCAGGCCGTGGACACAGGCACTTCCAGTCACTGCGGTGCAAAGGCAAAGCCATCCGGCTCCCGTGCGTGGGGACCTGGTGTCGGATGGTAAAGTCACATAAACGTCACCCCAGCACGTGGGCTGTTCAGAGCTCAGTGTCTCAGAGTCCAGTCCCTGGTCCCTGTGTCCACCTCACGGCTCCCCAGCGGTTGTGACTGGCCCAGCATCCCCCCAGCTGACACACAGGTTGTAGGTCGACATTCAGCTAAACACTGAAGGGTGTTGCATACAGACTTGGGCAGCTCCTCTGTCTCTAGTATTCTGACCCTCGAATTTCAAATGCCTCAGCTTTCCTGGAATCTAATGCTTCCTCATGTCACTTCAGTGAGACTGCTGTGTTCTGCTTGTGCTTTTATTTGACTCCACCACCTGAAAAATGCCTCCTTAAAGAAAGACTCACCTTGCTCGTTTCCATTATCTCAGAGATTAGAGTCCTCTACTGCTGGGGTCCAACGTCTAACAGCAGTTGTTTCGTGGGTGAGTGATTGCAGATAGATACACGCATAGATACACATATAGATACATGTTAGATAGAGAATTGACAAGTAAATAGAGATTGATAGCAGTTACAGACACACGGACAGGCCGTCATCTGCTTAGATTTAACAATCAGCAACGGATAGACAAATCGTAACGTTTGCACATGGTTCCTTTTAAGAGACATCAATCAGTAGTGGCAGAATGAGATGTCCCAGGCTTCTCTACCCTCAACAGGAAGTTCAACTAGCAACTATCCACAGAACAGAACACCTTGGTTAAAAGCCCCAGATTTGGGGATGAGTCTCTGGACCTGCATGGTCTGTAGAATGGGAAAAAATACTGGATGGAAAAGGTAAGAGAGAGGGTCTCACTGTGATGCAGTCAGCTCTCCCTCCCCAAGTCAGCACAGGGCCACACAGACAGGATTCCCGGGACCGCGGTTTCTACGGAGGAAGGAGCACTGGAAGAGGTCATGCAGTTTCCCCAGAATTTTAAGACACTTCCCAGGAAGCCCACCATGGTCTCACCTTAATGGCAACGCAGGGGGAAATGGCACTGATTGACACCTGGGGTCAGGTAGAAACAAAGCAAGGAGGCAGAGCCCACGGCGAGCAACAGGCAGGTCTTGGTGGTAGCTGTGTTTACCTGCCAGCAGTGGTGCCCGATCAGAGGTAGGAGTTAATAGCGCAGCCTACCTGCAGTGCTGAGCTGGTCACTCCCAGAAATTGAATACCTGGACGGCCAGCTTCCAGGGCCAGCCTCACACACTGCCTTGGGGCCCCACCCAGGGAGGGACAGAACTACCACAGCAAATTTTGGCAAAGAGCAGGGGCTAGTTGCCCCCCACCCAGGCGCTTAACAACACTCCATGCAAGGTGAAAGTCCACCCCAGGGCCCCATGCGGGCACGAAGGCAAACCCTAACCATGCCTTTCTTATGAGCATAGCAGATCGTACCACCCATCCCAATCAGTGACTCCACTTAACCTCAGGGTCCTTCCTGCAGGCTCCCTCAGCTGATTGCAGTGGCACAACCTGATTACAGGGCTCAACCGGTGGTCTTATCATAGAGTAGAGCCTACCTGGCTGCCCCAACCAAATTCAGGACAAAGGCAGCAGCTTAGAGAGCCTGACCGCAAGCTCTGCCTGCCCAGGGTTCCAGGATAAACTAGGTAGTGAAGAACTATCCCCGACAAAACACGTCTGGAAAAGCTGGAAAAGGTGACTGCCTTTTCCAGTGGGCAGACACCAACAGGAGGACACAAAGATCACCAGTGCTAAAGAAATCATGGAACTTCCAGTAGAGACTAACAAAACTCCAACAGTGAACCCCCAAAATGGAAGATCTATGAAATCATAGGGAATTCAGAAAAATCCTCTTTAAAAAGTTTAGTGAACTACAAAGAATATATGCATAAAAAATTAGATAATGTATAATAAATGGATAAATTCCTACAAAAAATAACTTACCAAGACTGAATCATGAAAAAAATATAAAATCTCACCAGACCAGTAGCTAGTGAGGAGAAAAAATCAGTGATAAGAAGTGTTCCATGAAAGAAAAGCTCAGGGCCTGCTGGCTTCACTGCGGAATTCTACCCAACATTTAAAGACCTAATATCAACCTTCACAAACTCTTCCAAAAAGTCAAGTGGGGAAAATGCTTCCAAACTCGTTTCACAAGGCCATCATCGCACTGATACCAAAGCCAGGCAAGGACATCGCAGGGGAGGAAAACTACAGGATAATGTCCTCCATGAACATAGATGCAAAAATCCTCAACTAAATTCTGGCCAGCTGAGTTCAACAACACATCAAAAGGAGCATTCACCACAATCAAGTGGAATTTACTCCTGAGATGAAAGGATGGTTCAAATGATACAGTCAGTAATATGATGCCTCACCTTAAGAGAAGTAAGGACAAAAACCATATGATCATCTCATTAGATGCAGAGAAAGCACGTGTTAAATTCATTATTCTTTCATTATGAAAACGCTCGATGAAGTATGTGTGGAAAGAATGTACCTCAACACAATGAAAGCTGTATGTGATAATGTCCACAGCTGACATTATGCTCAGTGGTGAAAGATTGAAACTCTTTTCTCTAAGATTCAGCGCAAAACAAAGATGCCACTCTCGATACTTCTATTTAACACGGAACTTGAGTCCTTGCTAGAGCACTTAAGCAAGAGAAAGATATAAAAGCTGTCCAAACAGAAAAGAAAGAAATGAAATTGTCACTTTTTGCTGATGACATGATCTTATATGGAGAAAAACCTAAAGATTCCACCAAAGACTGTTACAACTAATTCACCAATGTAAAAAAATTATAGGATGCAAAATCAACACACAAACATCAGTGGCATTTCTATACATTAACAACAAACATTCTGAAAAAGAAACCAAGGGAATAATCCCATTTACAATAGCTACAAAAAGTACTTAGCAATAAATTTGTTTGAGGAGGTGAAAGGCTTACAAATTGAAAACTACAAAGTGTCAATGAAAGAACTTGAAAGCCAATGTTATTTTTCATAAAAAAGAAAAAAACAATCCTAACATTTATGTGGAATCACAAAAAAACGTGAATATCCAAGACAGTAATAAGCAAAAAGAAAAAAGCTGAAGGCATCACACTGCCCGATTTCAAAGCATTCTACAAAGCTACAGTAATTAAAACGGTATGGTACTGGCATAAAAATAGACTATTGACAAATGGAAGAGAGTAGAGAGCCCAAAAATGAACCCACGCAAGTACGATTGATTTTTGATGAAGGTGCCAAAAATACACATCGGGAAAAGGAGTATCTCTCCATTAAATGATGTAGAAAAAACTATAAATTTACATGCATAAGAATGAAACTGGACCCTTAGCTCATACCCTATGCAAAAATCAACCCAAAATGGATTATGACTTAAACATAAGACCTCAAACTGTAAAACCACTAAAAGAAAACATGGGGAAAACTATAGGACATGGGTCTGGGCAATGACTATTTAGATTTGACAGTAAAATTGCAGGCAGTGAAAGCAAAAATAGACAAAAGGGATTACGTCAAAGTCAAAGGCTTCTGTACAGCAAAGAAAACATCAGGGTCGAGAGACAAAATACCGACTGAAGAAAGTATTTGCAAACCACTCATCTGATAAGGGGTTAATAACCAAAATGTATAAGGAATCCAAACAACTCTATGGAAAGAAAAATAATCTGATTGCAAAATGGGCAAGAAACTGAACAGACATTCTCGAGAGAAGGCATCATGCACATGGACAGCAGATACACGGCAAGGTGCTCATTGGCGCTAGTCATCAGGAAACACTAACTAAGCCACAGGAGAGATCGCCTCTCCCCTGTTAGAACAGCTATTATCAAGAACAAAATACATCAAGTATTTTGGGATGTGCAGAAAAGGGAACCCTGGCACACCGTTGGTGGGAGCATGAATTAGTACAGCCATATGGAAAACTATATGGAGTTTTCTCAGAAACCTAAAAACAGAGTTATCATATGATCCAGCAATCCACTCCTGGGCATTTACCCAGCAGATGCATGATCAGGGTGTGGAGGAGACATCTGCACCCACGATTGCCGCAGCAGTGGTCGCAGTAGGCAAGTCACAGAGCCAGCCTGAGTGTCCATCGACAGATGAATGGAAAGGAAAATGTGGTATATACACAGAAAATATCATTCAGCTTTAAAAATGAAAGAAATTGTGGCATTTATGACAACGTGGGTGGAACCAGAGAACATCGCATTAAGTGAAATAAGCCAGGCGCAGAGAAGCAAATGCTGCATGTTGTCACTTGGGCGTGGGAGCAGCGACTCGAGCACCCAGCGTGGCGTGGTGGCAGCCAGAGGCGGAGACGCCACCGGGGCAGATGGGGAGGTCGTGACGCAAGGGTCAGAGCCTCTGTTAGGAGAAGTAAGGATTTTTCTTCCTTGGAGATCTATTGCACAGTGTGGTAAATGTAGTAAATAAAAACATATTGTAAATTTCAAAATCTCTGAGAGAGTAAATTCCAAATAGTCTCACCACAAAAAATGAGTATTTGAGGTGATGGATATGTTAGCTTGATTTAATTATTTCACATTGCATTCATAAATCGTAACACCCCTTTGTGCCCATAAATGTATGCAACTATAGTTTTGTCGATTTATAAGCCAGAAATAAAAATTTTTAAACACCAGTTTATTTTCAAATGAGTGAAGAAACGATGTGGAGAGAACCACTTGGTTTGGAGATTTAACTTTGCAACCGTGAAAATATTGTACAAAATTTTAAAGATAACTAATTTTGAAAAAGCGATTCCTTAAAGTCAAAAGCAAGACAATAGAAATAAACCTAATATAATACAGTTATTGGCATAACAACAAAGAGAGAAATAATCGTATTGAGAGTTCATAAAACGATAATTTTCTGAATGTTTTTGGCAATCCCATGGCTGTGGTCCTGCTGCTACGGTTGTTCTGAGATGGTTGTGAGGCTGTGTTTGAAAAAGACGAAGAAGAAATGATGTTGATGCAGTAAGAGCTTCCATTTTTCACATAGTAGAAATGAGATGTGAACATTTTGTCCTGTTTTTACCTGGTTTGTAGAGAGAGGAATGACCTGGTGTTGGCGTCCTCACCATGGCCAGGACAGAAGACTCGTCTTTTCCCTTTCTTCTTTCAAATTTTGTATGGGGGTGCATTTATTTATACATTTAAAGAAGTATGCTTAGATTTAACTTTCTTTCCTTTTAGTTTTAATGGATACATAACATTTATACATATTTATGGAGTGCATGTGAGACTTTGGTATAAGTATATAATGTGTAATAATCAAATCAGGGTAATTAGCATTATATCCATCATCTCAAATATTTATCATTTTAATTCTTCAGGAATATTCAAAATCTTCTGTTCTAGCTTTTGGAAACTGTTCAATAAATTATTGTTCACTAGAATCGCCCTGTCATGCTATCAAACACTAGAATTTTTTATAAGGACAAAGAAGCTTTTCCAATAAATTATTTATTCCATATAGAAGCTTATTGAATATGCTTCTTTGTCTTTAAAAAGGGGGTGAATTCGGACCCCTGGGTGCATGTGCATACAGGATGAGGCAGAGGTTGGAGTGACGCTTCCGTAAGCCAAGGGACACGAAGGGTCGCCAGCAAACCACCAGGCACCAGGAGAGAGGCTGGAACAGAGTCTCCCTCACAGCCCTCAGATGGAGCCACCTGCCCACACTTGATCTCAGACTTGTGGCCTCCAGAACAGTGACAGATGGAGTTCCGTGGTTTCAGCCCCCGTCTGTGGTACCTGGAGATACCTGAGCGAACTCATACACCTGTGCCAAGGCTGTGCCTCCCAGCACCCTGCCAGACTAAGGTGACACCTGTGTGTGTGGGTCCCCCAGGCCCAGAGCTGAGTCACAAACTCCAGGGCAGGTGCTTTATGTGGGAGGTGACCTCAGGGAGGTGCAGTAGGGGAGTGCAGATGTGAGACAGGGAACGGGACAGCTGGTACAAGAGGCATTGTCAACTGTGTGACCTCCAGACACCAGGACTCAGTCCCGCCAGGAACTGGAAGACAAGGGACAGCCGCAGAGGGTTCATAGCCAGGGATTGGGGGGCTGGGACTTGCACCCGCCGCTTCCTCAGGCCTGCTCGCACGGGGTCGAGCCTCAGGCAGAGACGTGTGGCTTTCCGTGTAAAGCCATCATGTCGCGTGGGCAGCCAAGGTGATTGTCAGCTTGTGAGCCAACACGCTCGCACGTGCAAATGGCCCGTTCCAACAACGCGCAGGAGCACGCAGCAGGCTGTGGCAGGCGGAGCCCCCGCCCCGCTCCACCCCTTCCTCCGAGCCGGAGTGGGGCCGGCAACTCGCTCCTAACAAACCCAACGTGGCAAAGGTGCTTGGCGTCAGTCCCGTAACTCCGTTACCTGGTCCGGCAAAGGCGAAGGGACTTTGTGGATACAATTAAGGTCTTGCTGTGGCTTGAATGTTTGTGTCCCTCCCAAATTCACGCTGAAACTTAATTCCCATTGTGGTGGTATTCGAAGGGGGACCGTTGGGGAAATGCTTCGGTCACGGGGCTCCGCCTGGTGAAG
Organism: Propithecus coquereli; assembly: GCF_000956105.1. Taxonomy (NCBI): domain Eukaryota; kingdom Metazoa; phylum Chordata; class Mammalia; order Primates; family Indriidae; genus Propithecus; species Propithecus coquereli. The sequence goes on along the minus strand of NW_012149408.1, from coordinate 388,436 downwards.
GGGATAAACGCTCTTATAAGAGAGGCCTGAAGGCGCTTGCGGGTCCTCCCGGCGCTCCGCCATGCGAAGCCACCCAGACGCACCCTCCGCGGGGGCCTCGGCCAGGCACTAAACGTGCCGGCACCTTGGTCTTGGACTTCCAGCCTCCAGACTGCGAGAACCACGTTTCTCTTTTTATAGATGACCCAGCTCGAGCACTTTGTTGCAGCAGCCTGAATGGACTGAGACGGGCCCCTGACCCATTGGCTGTAAGCTCATCAAAGGCCGTCTTCCCTCATGGCCTGGCCTACTCGGGTAAGCTCTTTAAAAGCAGGTCTAAAAGAGCGAGAGACGTGAAGCGGCAGAGACTCTCCCCTCTGCTGCTGTGAAGACGCGAGGGCCCGAATGCCACAGCCCCGGGGACGGATCGTGCCCACGGCCTGAGCACGCCGGGGGTGAACCCTGCCCGGTTCAGCCTCCACCTCGAGTGTCGTCTTGGGAGACCTGAGCAGGAGCCCAGCAAAGCCAGCCCAGACTTCTGTCCTGCAGAAATGGTGAGACGGTGACCTAAATGTCTGTGGAAATTTGTCACACAGCATAGTGAGTAACACATACGTATGTGTTTGGCATGAGGGGAACATGACCGATACACACGGAGGGCAGGAAGAGGCAAATGGCAGACAAGGAAGGAGAAAAACGTGCCTTTAGCATTTATGCACTATTGTACACCATGTTTAGATATGCATTAAGTTTTAAAATAAATTGGAGAATAAATTATCATTTTAAAACCTAAACGTGTTTCCACCGTGAGATGTATCAAATGAGAGCTGTTTTTAAGTACAATTTAACAATGTAGATTTTTATTAATTGAGCAAACATAGAGTGCGATTACTGCAAGGTTTTAAAATCGAGAAGCCACACACTTGCCGGCATGTGTGTTCCACTGTGCATCACGGTGGGGACGCGGGGTCTCCGTGCACAGCCCTAATCTGCATCAGCACCACTGGGCCCTGTCACGTGGGCCCTGTTTGTCTTCTAGGAGTGGGGTTGTGTTTTTGTTTGTCCATGCTCATTTTTGCATCTACAAGTGAAAGCCAGGGTCCAGGGAAGTGCAGGGTGTGTCTCTGAAGTGGGATATAAACTGCACCATGGCCAGGCTGGTGGAAGAACGCGGGGACTGAGGACCAGCCGCCTCTGCATTTCAGGACCAAACCACGAGAACGGCGCCAGAGCATCCAGCTGAACATTGTTGCAGCCCTTCCCTCTTCCACAGCATCCTCGGAATTGACCAGGTGTTGCGGCACCATGGAGTCACCTGGAAGATATACTGGGAGGAAGAGATACCAGGTAGAGGCAGAGAGAGGAATTGTCACAAACAGAGTGAGTGTGGGCTTCGGGCTGGCAGGGCCTGGCCCCAGGAGGGGATCCGTTACCTCATAGCCATTACCGTTTGTTACAAAGCTTCCGCCTAACAGCTGGGAAAGGAAACATATTTCAAGCGTGGTTTCTCAGCCAGCTTAGGTCCTGTCAGCTCAAACTTGCTTTCACCTGGTGTTTGAGTTCACGAACGCTTTCAAAATACAAGAGAGCTGACCCCCCCACACACAGTGCATTTTAAGAAAATTGAACCCAGTAATTCTGATTAGGTAACTGTAAAAGCAATCGATGAGGCCAATTTTTCATCTAAATGGCCTTGCAAGGGTTGTCTTCACCCATTTCTACACTGGCATGATAAATGCAGTGTTTGCAAACAGGTGGAGATGAATATTCTGCTGTCATCTGTGATTTTTACAAAGTATTTACTGTTCTTACGAAGAAAGGCCCAGAGTTTATTTATCTGAGCTCTGACTCCCCCATCCAGGCGTCCAAAACTCATCAGAATTGAGACTCTGGTTAACGGTTCCAGACCACCAAGAAATCGTCAGGTTGCTGCCCCCTGACATTCATGTAAGACGAAAACCTCACGGCCAGGAGAGATGAGTGTGCACCTGGGTGTTCAGTTTCTCACAGTGTTCTGCATGTTCTCCTGGTGGGGACGGTGCTGAGGACTCCACACCAATGTGCTTTGTGGTACCGTGCTCTGGGCTGCGCCATATGTAAATCTGAACACGTCCACTTTGAAAGATGACTTTACAATCAAGTTTTCCTCAATTATAAATGAGGTGAGAGCTCCCAGTTTGCCTGTCACCTGCCTTTTTGACAAACTCCTGGGGCAGGAGGAATGTGTTTTCCTGCACTTTAATAAAACACAGACAGCCTTGCCCCTGCAGTTTAAATTGCTACGCTGGCCAAGAATCCCAGGTATGGACAGTCTGCGTGTCTTGACACTTTTTAAAGAAGCACATCTTGGAATCGTCTAAGGCAAAATGAGCTTTCATACACCAGAAGCTGCACTTTGAAAAGCTAAGGTGGTCATGCTGTTGTCTTCCTGACTCCTGACAGAGGAACGCACCACCGCTGGCGAGGATGGAAATGGGGCGCAAGTGTTTCATTTTTAAAAACATCCTGATAGATGATTTTTTAACGTATTTTTCAATTATAGGGTCTTGGGGAAATGTTTGGCTTTTTAAAGGGCTTTGTGCAGATGTGGTATTTTTCATAATATTTTTCAATCAATTTTCAATCTCTGCTTCCCATTATCACAGAGATCGCCACGTGAGATGTGGGAGGAAAATATAACTGGAAGCTGTTGCTGCCCGTTTTCATTTTTGCAAGCTCAGATGATCAGAGAAAAGATCACAAAAAAGCAAATGTTGAAAGTCACATGAAAATATAGATCATCAATATTCTTAGTGATTACCTAACATAACTCCGGAAAATAGGATGGCTTAGATTTGGGATTTGGTGTTATCCTCTAATGGATCATTCTGCTTTCAAAAATTTGAACCATAAAAAAAATTTCCTCCTTGTTTTCCAATGACCTTCTGATACTATTTTATTCCTCACAGTTTGCTCTCCACCGTTGCAGGCTGGTTTGTTTCTTGAGTCACCTCCGCAGTTGGAGCTGATCCCTCAAAGTCCTGTTTTCCCATCGAGCTCACAGGTTCCCTACCCTTCGAGCCTCTAGAAAGCCAAGTCACCCCTTTCCCCCGGGGCCTCTGCAGGTGGGAACAGGTTCCCTGATACACCCGCCAGGCTCCCTCGACACCCGGCCTCCCGCCTGGTCCTGGCCGTGCAGAGGAGCCGGTGGTCCTCAAGGAAACATGCTCCTTCAACAAGACGATTTATGGATGGGAACACATCCTGCTGAAGAAGAATTGAACAGTGAGAAAACAAGGCAAGAGTCCAGCAACTCTGTGAGTGAAGGTTTATAAATTGCCAAAGGTAGACCTTTAACTGTTCCCTTAGTGTGGAAATGACTCAGTATGTCTGGCCATCAGTAAACGATACTGAGCTTGAATGCTGTGATTACCCAAACACACCGAAGAAATAGTTTCCTCTTGATGGGGATTTATGCCTGTTTCCAGCATCGAGATACCAAAATGAAAACATAGTTTTGTTTGCTGAGAAAGCAATCCAAAAGGAATTCCGTATTAAGCATCGTTAATTATTCAAAATCAGTGACAGTTTGTTATGTATCTACTATACGCCAGTTAGTACACTTGGTGTTTTTAAACATTGCCGGGTAGAAAGCAGAGTGTATTATGAAATATACATAAACAATAGATATTTTCGCGCACTCATCCCTTATTTATTTATGAATGTATACTACTTTCTCCCTCTGCCTTCCGTAATTAACTACGATTTCTTCTTTACTATGGAATAAAGGTCAATAATACATATTTAAGAATGATTACATGTACAATAGCATCATCAGACTTTTGTCTTTCTCTCCTGTGTAAACATGGAGGGTTTCCTTGAAGGCAGCCCAGAGTAACACATGGTCCGACTAGGATGGTCTCTGCATAACAGGTTAAATCATGGGCATATTCATAGGTCAAATGTTTTGAAGCTGAATTCATTTTAGGCAACATTCTGGTTGTTGACAGGTCCCAGGGTCAGGCAAAAGTACCTTAATCATACAACTAACAGGGGATTAGAAAGAAAGAGAGAGAGAAACAGCACTGTGATGAAATGCAGTCGATGTGTCCATTCTCCCAGCTTCTCATTGAGATTTATGGACCGGGAAGGGAACTGCTTTATGTCATCTTGGTTCTGTCAGTGTCTGCATCCCCTTCTCATTCCAAATGCCTCAGCCCAGGGGAGGAGAGTGGGTCTGAAGAATCTTGAACTTGTCAAAACAACTTTTCTCATCAGTAACTGCACTGGCGTGTTGCATGCCACGCAGGAGCCTTGCTGCAAAGAGGCGTCTGCACCTGGCCCGCTCACACTCTGAACAGAAACTGTCCTCTGTGCCCCGAATGATCCCACGTCTCTGCCAGCAGAGCCATGCGGTCCCGCCGTAAATCAGTGACCATCAGAAGAGCCTGCAGGGCCCACCGGGAATGCAGTCTTCAGCTCCGTGCTTGGGGCCTCCCTGACAGCAGGTTTCTCGAATGTTCGAGCTGCAGGCGAAGGGCTGGACTTCTGTTCCATTTTGCTGTCCTCCTTCTCATATTTCCAGTAACTTTGGTTTGTTTTCTTAAGCTTAGTATAAATCCACTGAAGAAGTGGACTGCTTTCACCACGTACTTCTAATACCCCCTGTGTGGTCTCAGACTCCTTGCAGGCTGGTACCGGTCTCCGTGGCTCGGTTTCCATGGGCATGCTGTGGTTCATGGGCTTCCCTCCGTGATGACGTTTCTCTTCCATACGTACGCGCTTCTTGCCAGGTGGGCTGTGTCGCCCTCACGTGCACTATTTCTAATGGCAAATGAAAGATGAAGTCTACATACCAAGCTTTTGCAATTCTGGGCACCACAGCTAAGGAGACATCAAGAAGTTATCAAGCATGCTTTTTGAACTTTATTTTATGCCTCCCAACACAGGTCGGAATGTCATAAAGAACCACACTGAGAGTTAAGGAGCCTCGTCCTACCTCCCGGTTAGAGCAGAGATTCCCCTCATTGGTTTCCCCTCTGTGTTCAGACACTGTTTCGTTTTCAAACAATGCAGCGATCCATGTGGAACGGGCCACCTTGCCCTTGGCAGGGCAGATTCGAGAGCACGGCTTGCGAGAGCCGGATGCAGAAATGGCGTAGTCACCTGCAAACTCCTCCCTTCACCATGCTGGGTTCGACATGGCCATATGCAGATTCTCGTCCAGGAGCACGACGGCAGTGCCCACCCTCTGCCTTCATAGCCCTCGTTGCTCTGATGCACGAGGAAGGGGCGTGGGAAAGCCTGGGTCTGTGTGCTCTGTCAGTTCCCTGGTCACCTTCCACTTCTTTATCTGAGCAACTGGGTCAATAATAAAACTTTTCCACGAGTTTGCAAGCGACAGTAAATGCAAATATGACAAAGACCAGGGAGGGGCAACTTGCCTTGTTACTATTATTTCTGCATGTGTGTTTAAGACTGTCTGCAACAAACTCCCAAACCTGGCACCGTCAGGTGGGTGCGAGGTCTCTGGGAAGCCCAGCTGTGAAGCCACGGCCAGGGCTGCAGACACAGGGGGACAGGAAGTGGTGCCAGATGTCCAGCGAAGCTTCCAATAACTAGGTCTCATCCCCAGGCACTCTGACACGTCTCCTGAGAATTCCCAGCCATGCCACTACATCCGCCCCCAGGCCACTGAAGCCAGTGCCACCAACAGCACTTGGTGCTACTGGCATGGAGTTTGGGCACACCTTCTTGAGTCTTCCCTAAATTTACAAACACAAGTGACCCCGTATACCTGACTTGAACTTCTAAGTCATTACCCAATATAAAACAATAATATATGTTTACGAAATCACTCAAATATATTTTGCACGTTGAACCTTTCACCTCAATCTAGCTAGGAAATCAATAGCTACAAAAATATGGCAGCAGAAAAATCATTCTGGTAAATCCCAATTGCTCGAATAACCATATGGTATCAATTCAAGTAATGACACTGACAAGTCCTCAAGATGGAAACTGCACAGGGCTCGCTGAAGAAATGACCGTCACCGCCGTAGTAAAGGCAATTGGTAGAGTGGGCGGCAAAGCCCACTGCCGATTCACTGCTGTTGGGAACTATGATAGTGATTTTAGCCTCTAGCTTGGGTTTGGACAGAGCTTTGCGGAGTTCTGATGGTGAGAGTTGATCTTGGAATGGGGTGGGAGCTCCCAGAGCCTTCTTTTCCAGGGCAACCCGGCTCAGTCCCAACAGCCTGCAGAGTGCTCAGTGCACCCAGGCTTGGCCCAGCCTCCGCTGCTGCCTGTACCTGCACCCCTAAAATGGCCACGTTCCCCGCTGTGCAGTCTGAGGACAGGTGCCGAGGCATGCCCTCCCCCCACTCTGCCTTTTGTTTGTGTCAAGAAGAGCAGTTGCCCATCCTGTTAGCACCTGTGCCCAGGGTGTTCCTGCTGGAGGGTCTGCAGCAGCCACTTGACTGGCAAAGCGCATGCAAGCGTCGCCACCCACAGTGGCTGCAGCCCACCTCCCCTCCCTGCCATGCGGCCCTCCGGGTGGTGGACCTCAGAGCTCGCAGACAGGTTCCTGTGGTCACCTCTTCTCACGCGTCTTTATGGGGAGATTCCACCCACGGCTTCCCTCACACTGAAGTCACGAACAATTATTCTGAATACGACCAACAAGATAATGAATAGTGCATACAAATGATTTCTTTTTCTTTTTCTTTTTTTTTTTTTGAACCTGTGGTCTGACAAGCGACATGCTCCTCAAGCAGAATGATGCCCCTAGCGACGCTGACGAAGCAGGGGCACAGGGAGGGTCAGAAGGAGGAGGCTGTCCCCCACCTGCCAGGCTGCCCTCACGCCGTCCACGCCCAGGCCCAGCAGGCACCGGGAGCTTTGGTTTGGCTTCGCTGTCATCGTGCGTCCTTGCAGCAGTGCCCAGTGTCGGCCAATGAGAAGTATCAGCAGTTCATCTACATAATTTTTAATTTTTTTCATACGTAGTAATTGTTTTCTGATGATAACCATTCACTTTTGAAGATCCAGTGACCCATTCAAAGCAATAAGATGTTTTCGTTGCATAAATTTCCAATCACGTTAAACCCAAAATGGGGACTTACTAAAGTGCAACTTAGACACTGGGGACATGTGGCTTCTTAAGAGAAGACACAGACATGGTGGGAGGGGAGGGTGGGAGTGTAAGGACTGGCACTGCGGGACCCTGACCGCCCCCCCACTGGCTGTGCACAGCCTCAGTCTGGGCGTTGGAGACACATAACCCCTCAGCCAGGCCCAGGGCTCCCGCCGTCACTCTGAGATGGGGAACCGTGCAGGGAGAGGGAGATCCTCACTTGTGGGGCTTGTAGCAAGTGGCAGAACCTAATTCAAGAACAGTCTACTCATTGCTGGCTTTCCAAGGGATGTATAAAATATAGCAAATATGTGTCCAAGGATGATTCTCACTTACAGCTGAAATCCAGTGGCAATGACAAGGACATCTTTAACAACAATAATCTAATAAAAATAAGATTGAAAATACGCTGAGCATCAGTGCAGGGAGGGAACCTAAGGAACGGCTCCCAGTAGAAACTGAGGCAGAAATCCGGGTGCGCGCTGGAGAGAGGTTGCCAGGCGCAGGAGCACGGTGGACACGTTCAGAAGAGGATTATGTTGTGGCCCGGAACATCCGTTGATTTGACAGACACCTGTGGGGTGTGGTCAGGTGCAAGCTGCGTGCTTGACTCTGGGGATGCGTCGGTTAGTGAGGAGGACAGAAATCTCTGTCCCTGGGATCTTGTATTCCAGTGGGGGGATGGGTGAGAAACAAGATATGCAAATAATCATCTGTCCGTTTGCTGTGTGAGGCTGCGCTGGCCGCCAGAACCGAGTCCCTTTCGCTCAGCCTCTGTGCAGTAAGACAGGGCTGGAGGGCACAGCCATCCCTCTTGGTGCATTTGCTTTCATATTTATCTTCACGTATGGCAAGGGGGACATTTTTTTGTGATAAGGTTGTGGATGACAACCCCTATATCACCTTAATCTTTTGGCAAATAGGTAAAGAACAAATCAACATTTTGCAGCAATCTATCCATAGTTCGTCCACCCATCTCCCCCTTTCTCTATTTGTATATGCACGGAGCAGAATAGAGTTTCTCTCTCCGCCTCTGCCATGGCTTCCCTGGCCACACTCCCCCGAAGCCCTTCCAGGCCCCCACACGTGCTGGGGTGCACGCGAGGAGCACAGGCCTGCTCTGCCTGCTGTTCCCACGCAGGCCTGGTCAGCTACTGCGTGTGCCAGGACAGAACCCACTCAGCCTTCAGATGTTATCGGTGTCTTGTTGCCACTGTGCCCCGAGGCAGCGCTGAGATGAGAGCGTTTCCTTAACTCTCCGCATTTTTTAAGAGGACCTGAAGCCTCTCTTCAGAGGGAAATGCAGAAATCCACATGAAGCCAAGCAACTGGCCTCCTGCTCAGAAGCAAGAGGGAGCCCGTCTCGCTCTCACCAGTGCTGGGCGAGGTCTTAGGGAGGACAGGCCTGGTGGGGGGCGTGGATCCTGGGAGGGGAGCAGGAGGAAGGGCTGTGGCCCTCAGACTCCGAGATGGAGAAGGGCTGGATGCCCTCTGGGTGCCATGTGTCCTTGATCCGCTAAGACGAAGACTTCATTTGTCCCTGATGCACAAACCTTCTCATTCCTGTAACACCAAGAGCACAGGTGGGACTTCCATGGCGATGCGCATGTAAACAACAATGCACAGAGTGTGAAATCTGTAAAATAATTTACGGAGCATCAGGAAGAAGTAGCTACATCCTCAATGCAACTAGCATTACTCAAGAGTAAGATCACGGACCTGGTGCCTGGAGTCTGCTAGATCCCCAGAGGACGACCTGCGTCCTCTTGTCTGTCAGCTCCGCTCTGTCCAACTGAGATGCAGGCCTGCGGCCTTGCCTGCAGATGTCCTCTGTCCCTTTATAGCAGCATGAAATGGAAGAGCAGGAGAAGGAAAGAAAGGGAAGAAGAAAGAGCCATAAGAGGAAAAAAGGAAAGGGAAAAACTTCCGGTTGTTGCCATTTAATTTTTAACCTTTTATTAAATTGTTCCGGTTTTTGGAGGAAGGCCTTTCGGATTTTTTTTTTTTTCCCTTTTCGGGGCGGGTTGGCTTTTTTTGGTTAAGGGTCAAATTTTATTGGCCACTTTATCCTTTTTGGCTTGCAAACCCTTTTTTGAAAAAAAATAAGAAAACCAAAATTGAGTGACCAACAACTAACTTGAAAACTTGCTTATAAGATACATGTCAGAAAAAAAATATTTCCCAAGACCAATTAGCACAGAGACTCTTCAGCTGGGCACTCGCTCTCTGCCAGGCGTTGTGAACATGTTCAATTTGCAGTCGAAAGAAATTGGTAATGAGGCCTGAATCCCTGTAAACACAAAATTAACTCCAAACCACTGTGGTGATTACAGTTGCACAAAACAAACGAGCAGTTATAATTCCTGAAAAGAATCTACATAATGTCAAAATAATAATATTTTACACATAATAGGCTGGGACTAAAATCCCTGAGCATTAAAGGAGAGGCAGTAAGGTGGGGATGGGAAATAAATTTGGTGAGAAGTTGCAGGGTGTTATTATCCTTATCTTGCTTAGGGGATATTAACAGAGACTATGCTCTGAGCTTAATAAATTGAGAACGGTAACCACAGTTTCTTCAAGGGCTGAATCATGATTCACGCCCTCATGGTCCGCGTTTTGCTAAATGCAGAGAGTGAGCAGCCCCAGCAGTGCCTGCCAAGAGCCCACGCGTGGAGACCCCGGCTTGTTTCTGGAGTTGTCAGGTGGGTGCAGGCCTTGCCCCTCCAGGTGTGAGAAGTTCCCTTTCTCCGATGCATCTGCATGTGCCTGGGTGTGCCTGGCCCAGTCTTCCCCCATCCGCTTGCTCCTGCCCTGCAGGGGCGGGGTGGAATCCCGGCCCTCCTCCCTCCTCGCCATCTCCTTCACGGGCTCCGCAGGGCAGGTGGGCTGAGGCCAGCACTCGAGGGGGACACAGCCTCTCCCCTGTTCCGGGGCCACACTTTACTCCTGTTCTAAAACCTGACCATTCTTAGCTACAAAATGCAAAAGAAAAAAGATAAAATTTATCACATCAATTTTTAAATGAACCCTGTGGGAAATAAGTTTCCTAGATGAATGAACATTGTAAAATTCAACAAGACTCCCGCAGTTAGCAAATGACACCTGGGGAGAACACACACAGTTCTTTTCCTCTCCTGTTCAACGTCTATGTTCCCTTTGTTATGCTGTGCAGAGAGGCACACGCCAACACCAGTAGGACTTTCCACTTAATGTGCTGGGTGGGGCGAGCCAGTCTCACTCATTTCTACCCACGTATTGTTTAAAAATTATCTGTAGAAGCTTCCTCTTCCTTTTTCTAAGAAAAAAGATAGAGTTTAGAATATATTCTATAATCTAGGAAATATTGATCATCCATTATCTGGAAAGACATCGATATCATCACTGTTCTCGTAACTGAAATCATTGCAAAAACATAATGAAAATTCAATAGCTATAGATTCCATCAGAGTTATGGTTTGAGAACATAATTATTACTAAATAAAATTGGTGACATTCCACTGACCCTTACCTTTTTATTCACAAATTGGTATATAAATATTAACTGTGATTCAGCACTTAACTTTCATAATTATACTTGATGATAGTTTATGGAAATAAAAATATAAATATTTTTGTCTCTTATTTGCTCGTAGTCGAAAGTTCTGTTTGTTTTGCTAAACTCTAGCATGCCCCTAGCATGATGTAGGTTGACTCACTCTCTCTACCCCTCCCCTATTCACACGTGACATGCAGGTGCTCTGCAGTCTGGTGTGTGACCTCAGGGTGGACCACACCATCCGGATGGGCCTGTTAGATCTTTAGGGGCCGGTACATGTGGCCGGGGAATGACACAAAAGCAGGAATCAAACCAAACTTCCTCCCCCTGAGAGAGAAATTAAGGCATTTTTATTGATATTCTTCATTCTAACATGTCATTTTCTCTTTTTTTTTTTCCAATTCAACTTTACAAGGAGGAAGAGGAAGGAGAGGAAGAGTAGATGATGAAATCGTGAACATTCTTGGTGGACCTTTCCATCTGAGGGGTTTCTTCACCTGTGTGATGACCTCCAGCCCCAGCAGCTTTACCCTGCGGCATCCACAGCGCCCCGTGGAAGGCGTTTTCCATCCTGAGAAGCCGAGGACAGGCGATGTCTGCAGGGAGAACCGACAGAGCGGGTGCAGGCTGATGTCTCGCGTCCTCCGCCAACACGTCCCCATCCCTGCCACCGCAGGAGGGGCGGCATTCCCACAGGACATTGTATCCAGACTATTTGGATTCATAGGAGTTCTCCAGCAAACTGAACCTTAATCCATTGGCCTCCCTGTGTCGTAGCCAGAGCAAAAGAAGTGTACTCTACCGAGATCCGCGGGAGGTTGCTTTCGCTCCAGGTAGCTTTGACTCTCTGCGCAATTTGATTCTGATGGGACCAAAATATGGCCATGATTAGTTTTTTTTTTTTTTTTCTTTTTGAAACAGGTCTTGCTCTGTCACCTGGCTAGAGTGTGGTGGCCTCATCATAGCTCCCTGCAACCTCAAACTCTTGGGCTCAAAAGACCTTCCTTTCTCTGCCTCCCTAGTAGCTGGGGCTACAGGCGTGCACCACCACACCTGGCTCATTTTTCTGTTTTTTGTAGAGATGGGGTCTTGCTATGTTTTCCAGGCTGGTCTCAAACTCCTGGCCTCAAGGGACCCTCCTGCCTCAGTTTTCCAAAGTGCTAGGATTCCAGGCACCAGCCACTGTGCCTGGCCCAT
>NW_012149408.1:371393-376132 GCF_000956105.1 Propithecus coquereli | reverse complement strand
GAGGATAACCTTTAGAATATTTTTTGATCCTACAAAATAAAATGCCTTTGAAATGCTTGGAAAATAAATGAAATTTCAACATTAAGAAACAGGATTTTGAATGATGACAATGGATTTATTAAGATGACTTGAGAAAGAAAATTACATTGAAAGACATAAAATAACTTTGATTTTAGTACTTTCCATAGTAAAAATATGTTCGTGTTAAAATGTTAAAAAATACGCACAGGAACAGGGTGTTCTTAGATATGCAGTTATTGCTAGAAATGTCCCCTGGCGTAAGTGGATCAATGTGGTATTGAGACCGTTTGAGAAACACTCCTTTCTGCAACACAGCCTGGAGGGGAAGGTGAGCTCCAGCTCAGGTAGACGCAGCCGCCATTGCCTCTGACCCTGGGCCTTGTCCCTGCCTTCCCGGAGGAAGGGCTGGGCTTTCCATTTCGCACAAGAAGCCACGGGTTGAAGGCCAGGCCTGATTACGGCACATAGTACATCTATTTTCTTTCCTTTTCTCCAAAAATTCTTCTCAAAGCATGGTGAAATTTCAGAGAAATTCCTTTCTAGTCTGTGAGAGATTTTAAATGGACCAGGAAGGTGTCGCTTCTTAGCTTTCACTCTGGCTGGTGGGCAGGTGTGCCCAGGCCAACCAGAAGCTTCCCCAGGCAGGGCCTGTCCCCTGCTCGGATCTGAGGCTCAGGACACCACTTGGAGCTCTGGACAGAACGCGTGATTAGCTGGTGCTTACAGAGAGACAACTAAATCAGCCTGAAGGACACGTGCTGAAGTCGCATCGACACGTTTGGCTCAGTAGAGTTAACGACTGAAATGCGCTCTGCATCTCAAGATCAGCCGCGAGTCATTTCATCTAAGTGTGTGTGTGTGTGTGTGTGTGTGTGTGTGTGTGTGTGTGCAGACCCACTGACACCCATGCACCAGAACACGGACACGCGCAGACACACACACGGAAGATATCTCTGCTGCGTTCGCTTCTGCCCCTCGCTTCCCCGCATCTGAACACTCATTTCTCGCAGTGATCCCCCGAGAACTTTCGGCTTAACGGCCGTCTCCGGCAAAGGGTGTTACACAGTCTCAGTGGCCGTCAGGTAATCAGCTAATAAAGCACATGCCCCCGTCCACAAGCTTAAAACTTTATAAAAAATGAAGTAACTGTTTTTGTTTTGTATTATGGCATTTGTTTTGAGTGGACAGTTCAAACCTGCCCGTCAACGGAGGCTGGACCTAAGGCGACATCATCGGAGGGGCGTAAGAGACATGGCCTCAGAGCTGGGATCTACTGCCTTGCTCAGCCCACTGTTTCTTCAAAGACTCACCTAATCTCACGGTGGAAGAAACACATTTCTTGGTTCACAAGGGAATGGTTTTGTGGAAGGAGGGTAGCTCATGTGTGAAAATGTTACAATACCTTCCAGGTATTAAAGACTGAATAACTATCTCAGGTGCCTCTAGGTAAGCCCTCTCTCTAAACCACAGGTTCTAGAGCTTTCTGTCAGTGGTCTTCAAATGACCTGTTGGGATGTTAACGTTGAGTGTCTCTGACACTCCCCCAATAAGCATCTTCAGTAATGTCCTGCTCGCAGTGTCACTCCAACCTGGTGGCCCCAGCCATTCTCTGCTTGTATGCCGTATCTATCCCTCCTTATGGAATTGGATATGTCCAGATGGATTGTATAGGAAATGCAAATGAGTTAAATGACAGCATTGAAGATGCATTCCCTCTGAATCTCCATTTCCTTCTACTAAGCGATGCATTTACAATGGAAGACTGCAAGGAAATGCAGGAGCAGGAGAAGAAAGGCAGGCATGGGAGAGGCCATGGCACGGCTGTGGGCAGGCCTCTGCCTCCCTCGGATGTGGGCACAAGTTGCATCTCAGCAGAGACAGGCAGGCCTGCTTGTCACCGAGGCTGACGGGATGCCAGCCACGCTGGAAGGCAGGGTCACCTTTCCCAGCTTTATCTCTGGCATCTCTTTACAAGTTTGAGCTGTGAACTCTCTGTCACCAACTGCAGCTGGAGAATCTGTGAGGCTGCAGAGACATACGACACTTCACACCAGGGCGGTTGCAGGACGAGCTTTCGAGCTTTCGCTGTATAGATGAGGGGTGTATGCAAATGCGCCCGTATTCTGATTACATTCACGTGCGGCACTTCAAAACAGCCCTGTCCCAGGGCGGGGCACAGGTAGCCAATGCGGTAGCTGTTACAAACGACCTCCAGCATGGCCAGAAAATGTCTCCTCCCTCTATCTCTGGAAGTGGCCATTTCACAGCTCATCATTGGAGTTGTACGATTATCAGAGAGGAAGAATCCACGTCTGAAGCTAAATAAATTCATCGTCGTAAGGGCATATGTTGGACTTAAGTCCTCGTATCCCAGGAGGATTATTTGACATCTCACACTGAAGTTTAAAGCTGCTTTAATATTAATAAATAGACGTAAGTTCCAGTTTTCCTGAATGTACTGAAACAATTCCAAGGCAGTTTGATTTCTGGAAAGCGTTGGTTAGTGGCTAGCCTGTTGATTGGCATTTTTACTCACACAAAAATAGACATTTTCTTTGCAAAGCAATCCTGAGCAGTCTCCTGGCCAGGGTGCGTGATGCAGAGGCTATTTTTGGAAATAAAAGCAGTGGCAGAATGACTAACCCCATAGATTTCATCGTGGCTGAGTTTAAGGGAGACCTAAGCCCAGGCATCCTGACAGCAAGCCGGGCAGGTGACACGTTCGGCATATGCTAATGTCCCGGGTTTGTAGGTTGCAAACAAAATCAGTATCCTAACGCACCCTTCATTATTTTGCCATGATCACAGTGTTTAACAAAACCAGACGATAGAACCCACTGCAGCAGCAGATGTTGGTGGTTTCCAATACACTAAGACGAGGGAAAAAAACAGAAAACGACAACATGTTTGAAATGCCGGAGATATTTACATTTGAACACAACGTGCCCTGTAACTGTTTCCCGTAGCAGAGCTACCAAAGGTAAATGAGGCTGGGCCATGCAGAGCTCCCGCCAGCGACAGTGTGCAGGCTTCAGAGTCATTAGGGCGTCAGAGAAGACAGTGTCTTCCCTCCCCTCTCCTCACACAGTTCAGGGTTTTGTCAGATTTCTCACAATTAACCCTGATATTTGACGTTTAATACGTTGGCCATTTACAATCACGTTGAGTTACTGGTATTTGGCAGACAAGCATTCAGGACGTATGCAAATCTTTCACGGATACTGCCAGAGACTTTTTAAAATTTAGACTGGACTGGGAAAAAAATGCTTAAATTAATCTCATTTTTCCCCCTTTCTGAGTTATTTTCTGATTTAAGCAGGGGTCCAACACATCACGTAACTAATGTGGTATGACATTGTTAGTTTCAGTAGATCACTTCTATCATGCTATTCTGCACAAAAATTCCAAGAAACTGGGGACAGTAGCCACGACAATAGCAATGTTTTCTAAAATTTACAAAGCTTGGTCCCTAGAGAGTGTTACGGTGAAAGAGGAAACTCCAGTCGTACCATGCTGGTGGGGGCTACGTACAGGGGCTACAGAGTCAGACCTGCAGAGCTAAAGCATTCGCCGCCCGCCCGTTTACCCTTTGGTAAGTACTGCCCGTGTGCGGGGAGAAAACCGAGGCCTGCCCGCCAGAGCCCTGCGTGCACGTCCGGCAAGGCTGCGGGCGCACTTTCCAGACGTCTGCACGCTGCTCCTGCCGCGCTGCTGCTTTGCATTTCTGGAGGCCATTGGATTTCACCCTGCCCCTTCGACATTGCAGGGCAAGAGCAGCGGTCAAGGTCTAATGTAGCAGCCACCGTGGACTGAGCTCGTGTTACTGCGCATCTCAGGCCCTGACCCGGGGCCCTGTGTGCAGAATGTTGTATACAACACTGTTAGCCCTGGAGGCACTTCGTGAGCTAGAGGGGCCAGCTGAGACCTTGACCAGCTAAGGTGCTCACCCTAGCCGGGCAGCAACCCCAAGGCCCCCATTTAAATTTGTGCTGCCTTCCACATGTCACTCACTATGGAGATCGTTCCACTTGCTTTACTTTGCAAGGAGATGCAGCCTACCATGGAGACATTATTTAAATAACCACACATGGATTAACCATGTTTTATGACACAGTTCTTTGTTCTATAGTCTCCTCTTTGGGGGCAGAGGAACCTCAGTTTATAAATTCCACAACATTCATAGAATAGGGAGGGTGGGACATAAAATGGATCGGCCTTGGTCCCACAGATACTGTGACCATTCGGTAACACCAGCGTGATTTAGCAGGGATGCGGTCAGAAATCGCCATGCAGGCAGCTTCGTTTCCTATCAAGGGTCACTGGTTAGAAGTTTGAGGATAAGAAACAATAAATCAAAGCTTCCAAAGAACCAGCCACAGGAGGGGCCGCACACCCTGGCTGGCCCTACACGCCGCTTCCCCCTCGCCTCTGCCAGAGGTCAGGGCGCTCGTGTGCAGACTTGGAAAGCTCCTTGCCAAAACTTTCTCAAATTCCCAAGGGTAATAATTCTTCTGTTCCCCCCAAGCAGACAGGACATTTTTATCTAAGATCAAATGTCTCTCATATCTTCTCTTTCTTATCAGTCATGTAAGCTCACTATTTTTGGCAGATCTAAGCAAACTTCAAAATCTTTCTCGTCTCCAATGGACAACAAGGTCTGTTAATCCCAATACACACCTAGAGGCTCAGGACACTTCATTTCATTGTTCTAATGTAAG
>NW_012149408.1:365668-370986 GCF_000956105.1 Propithecus coquereli | reverse complement strand
CATACTGACCAGTGATGACCCCATGGTCTGACATGGGTATAGGGTCATACTGCCCTGTCCTGACTCTGTAGTGTGTCACGGGTTATAGGGTCACACTGACCAGTGCTGCCTCTACAGTATGTCATGAGGGATATGAATGGGACACAGGTGGGACAAAGCGCCTGACTCACAAAGCTTTTCCTGCTGAGACCAAGCAGTCTGGCTGGCACGGTGGACGGGTGCCAGAGTGTGTTTCCGGGCAGCACGAGAACACGAAGGAGTCCTGGGTGTGGACAGCCAGGTGAGGGAGACATGGCTCGATCCCTCCCCACACTGGGCTCCAGCGGGACCTGCAGTGGTCGGAGGGGCCTCCTGCTGCTCCCTCCTTTTGCCCTCCCTGCCCTCTTCCCCCACCTATCAGCAGTCACTGGGCTCCTACGAGGACTGGTAGGACTCAGTGTCCAGGACCAGCATGGAGGCTCGCAGCGCACATGGAGACGTTTCCGTGGAAAATTGGATGAGGCAAATGCTTTAGGTTGCAAACATCCCCCTGGGAGGCAGCAGATGAAGATGCAAAGTGGTCAACTTTAGAAGGCTTAAAAATGGGTGAAGGGTTTGAACTGGACCAGGGAGAGAGGTGATGTCTGTGAAACCCACGGGGCCCAATAGTGCTCGTACTGGACAAGGGACATCCACTCCAGCAGCAGTGGGCATGCGGGAGGGGTGGGCCCCAGAATGGTCTGTAGGCTGGGATGGCGCGTCCTGCCACTGAAACCCTAGGCCTGCCCCCCGGCTGCTGCAGAAAGGGCATAATGACCCCAGGAAGGGGAGCACGGGCAGAAGGAAAGTCCCACTCTGAGTGGTGACCAGATGGCTGGGAGGATGCTGATCCCATCGGCCTCAGTGGAGGCTCCAGAGACGGGATTTGTTTTTTTTAAGTAGAGACTTATAGATGGCAAAACATATCTTGGACATTTTGAGCTTGAGCAAGAATAAGTGGAATATCCAAGGAAATCAGTTCAGTTGACAGGTGGAAATGAATGGTCGGACCATAAAGAAGACCTTCCAAGTTGGAGATGAACTTCTGGATTTGATACCTGAAGTCTGGGAAGAGGATGGAGTCTGTGAGGAGAACCATCGCACACAGGAGACAGGGTTTAGGGGCACGCTCGTGTCCCTAACAACCTAGAGACTGGATCGCGGGGAGAGGAGGAGAGAAGGGAAGGGCCCAGAAAGGAGAAGGACTCAAACTTCACCTGCTGAGCACCTTTTGTGCCCCCCACTGTCTGTTCTAATCTCCATCGATTGACTTAATCCCGAAAACAATTCATAACAAGTAGGTGTTCATAGAGTGTTGAAGATTTTTTTAAAAACCCCAGAAGTTAAGTTAGCTGCCTAAGGCATGACCCAGGGAGTTAGTGCACTGCACAGCCACATCTTCAAAGGAAGAGAGAGGTGGTCCAGGTCGGTGTGATCAAGGCGTCAACAGGGTTGCCGGGTCCAGTCAAGCTGCGCCCAGCTGCACAAAGTCACCCCGAAGGGGCTTCCAGGGCGGATGCCAGTTCTCGGTGCACATCAGTAAGGGGCAGGGCAGCAAACGGCGGGAAGAGAGGAGGGGAACTAAATTGTGAATTCATTATGTGTTTGGAGCTTCTATCGCAAGATGATTCAGTTGTCTCAGAAGTCCGTTCTGCCACCCTCGCTGCTCCATCCCGCTCAGGGGGGTTGAGGCTGAGAAGGTCCAGCGCCAGCTGCCTCGCAGGACTGCAAGGTGCCGAGTGGGCCCCACACCCGGCGGTGACTCCCGGAGACCTGTGGTTCGGATGCTCGGGCCAGTCTCCTGGCTCACAGATAGGAGAGGAGCCCCTGCTAAAATAAATAAAAATAAAAATCAATTCAGTGGACATATTGAATTCAAGACACAGCGTCACTTTCATCAACTTCCAGGGTCCTGGGTCTTTAGCAAGAACACGGTCATTCTGACTCCAGGAAAAGTTGTGCGAAAAGAACTTTTCTTCTGCTTCCGTGCCCGCTGAAGGTAGCTGTCATGTTTTGTATCCAATACCTTCACCCAGAAAAGGAGTTCCGTTTTCACTGCTGCTGCGTGAGTTCAACGGCCCTTCCTCTGTCCCTCCTGCCAGCAGCATCCTCTGCCCCGACCCCTCACCCACGCCCCCCACGCTGAACCTCCTCAAGAACTGCTGTGGGGTCAGGGCTCTGCCTAGGGTCAGCACCCCAGGGACCTGGCCCCGTGGCATCGTTGGGACGGAGCCCTGTGTCGGCGCGAGGGAAAGCCTTCTGCTTGCGGCAGCCTGGTTGGGCTGCCCTCGCGGTTCTGCAGGTTACGAAGTGAAGGTGATCTCAGGGTGATCTATTGTTCCTCGGCATGTCACACGGGGCTGAAATTTGGGGGTCTGTGTAGAGCAACACCCAATCAGAAGGGCAGCGCCGCACTGTCCCTGACGCCAGCACCGAGAAGCAGGTCCCTTATCAGAACATGTTTAGCAAAACATTTTCATTTTTTCTGTCTCATTTCCATCTGGACTTTTATCAAATCTGCTTTGTGAAGGTTAGAAAAGTAAACATAAGGCCAGCCATCTGCGGCAAGCGGGCCACGATACCTGTCAGCGTTTGGCTTATTATTCATTGCAGTTGTGTTTGTCATTTCCTTGGTGTGTTAGGGTTACAGCCTGCAATTTCCCCCAATCATGCCCATTATTTAAATGAGACAAATGGGCTGTTGTCAAGGAACGTGATCTGAGTGACATTATTATTCTGACCTAGTGTAAATGTCGTGACCTGTCTTGGGTTTCCAGCGGCAAGAGAAAAGCGGCAGGCCACCGAGGTGACAGCAGCCTCTCCATAAATCAAGCGTTCCAGACGTTATGATAACTTTTATTAAAGAGCAAATGGATTTCTTGACATTAGGCTTTTATACATTTGAGACGGTAAATGTAAATGGAACTGCTTTCCCCCAAAGAGATAAAACTGATTCAGTTCGCGTGAGTGGAGAAGGGAAATGATACCCAATTTACTGAACTTGACCAATTTCTGCTATGCG
Source organism: Propithecus coquereli (assembly GCF_000956105.1). Lineage (NCBI taxonomy): Eukaryota > Metazoa > Chordata > Mammalia > Primates > Indriidae > Propithecus > Propithecus coquereli. Next base: position 367,946 of record NW_012149408.1, on the reverse strand, counting down.
TGTGTAATGATTTGAAAAATTACAAACAGCCAAGATGTAGGAAATGCACTTGCATTTTATTTCAGCAAAGGACTGTGTGTACAGTACTTTCTGACATACTGATTATGTCAGTAATATATCCAAATTTAACATTTATAATATGCCATTTTACTTTAAGCCATTATTAATATATTTCCTATCATAAGTAGGCTAAAATAATTAGTTGACAGAGATGTGATGAACTTTGTTGCATCTACTTTGCTTCAACTAAAGTCCTCCCTGCCCATGTGCTTACCAAACTCCCATTAGCAATAAGATGTGTTATGTAGTAGGTTTTCTGTTATTTTTTTTCCTGATCCATGTTGTGGTTTTTTGGTCATAATCATTTCGATGTGTGAAATGAAACATGTCTCTAAAAATAACTAGTTGCTTTAAAAAACCTAAAAAATATGTTTGTGTTTTGCAACATTTAACCACAAACTGTTGATGGTTCAGAAAATACAGGAGAAGAGGTTGGTGCAATTCCTGGGAAATCGCTTTTCTTATAGAAATGAATATATGGAGAAGAAAAAGTAACCTTCAAAAGTTATAAAATACTGGCATAAGATAAAAACAAGAACTTTGTAATGGCAGAAAGAAAGATTTAAAATACAACTTTACTCTTATAATGGTGGACATTCTGGACAATGAATGGGATGCATTTTATTTTTGTATTTATCTGGGCACTTTCAAAAATCACAGTTTTTATTTTCATCCATACAAGATTGGGAAAAACATGAAAGAGTGATCCCTGGTTATGTTTTACCATGTGTCAAGGACCAGAGAGACAGAATTCACACAAAGGATCTCTGGTAAGGGCCAGAAAACGTGTGTCCTCATCTGGGATCGGGACTGTCTCCCGGGCATCCACAGTGGACGACCTGCTTCCGCCAAGGAATCTTGAGTGACAAGTGCAGGACAGACATCAAGACGGCTTCCCTGTGTTAACAAGCCGTCAGATGGTTGCACTGTAGCAAACTGCGCTATGATCTGAGAAAATAGAAGGCATCGGAATTTAGCATTAGTAAGGACCCTGTTCACGTGGAGTTCTGAAAGTCCCCGTTTTTAGGGTGACAGCGCTGAGGCTGGGAGAGAGGAAAGGAATTGGCCTGGTACAGAACCGGAAAGAGGCAGGAGGGGACTGACTCAACTTTCTGTGCCCAGCCTTGTGAGATCCCTGGTGGCCTTATCTCCTTTGCTTTTAACTTGTCTAATATTTACAAAAAACTGACAACTGGCTATGGCGATCTGCCCCTAGAAGGGAGCATCTGGAAAGTTTTTATAGTACCAAGAAACAGTTGGGAATTTAGGACACGTGAGACTTTTGCAGGGATGGGATTCCTCTGGGACTGAGCTTTGGGAATATACGTCCCCAAGGGTGAACTCACGATATTCTTCTCTACCCAATGGGACTGAAATGCTGCTTTGAGGACGTTGGCCTCTTCAGACCCAAGACAACCAACGTTTCCTAGAGAATGGATTTTTTGGGGAAACTTTTTCTGAACAACTAATTGGTTTCTCATTTTTGCAGTACTTGCCTCCCAGGACATTCACAGAATAGGACCAGTTTGCTGGGAATTTCTGATACCATTTGCAGAGCTCCCTATAACGTCACACAAGCCCTGGCGTGGAGAAGGCACAGAATAAACATGAACAAACTACAGCTGTGCTTCAGGAGGGCTGGGATACAGATTTTTGAGATACCCACTAGTATGTGTTTCTGCCTATGCTGCTTATTAAACTACTGGTGTAAGATCTTTACGACAGGCCCCTTATTTTCTACCCCACAGGTGTATCACCTGTGGACAAAGTTGGGAAGGTCCCCGTAGTGTTTCTTCAGAAGATTCTGCAAAGTGGTTGCACAGTTGGATTGAAAAAGGAACCACTTCCTCCCCCCGTGGCATCTGAGTCTTAGGTAATCTATAAAGGTGAGTGAGCATCCCCAGAATTATGTGTCTTCAATTAAAAACAACAAAATGCTTCTTACTTTTTAAAAATCATTTCCCTATATTCCTTCAAAAATTAGATCTTTCAAAAGAATTGGATTTGGTTTCTGTTTACACCTGCGGCAGACACTGCTGGCCTTGCCAGGAAACCTGGGCCCTCAGAGCTCTTGTAAGTGAAGCTCATTCTGACCTTGGATGGTTCCTGCCCGGGATTTTCTGTTCGCAGGTCCCGGGGCAGGCTGCAATGCTGTGGGGACAACAGCTCCAGGAGCAGCCCGCCACGTGCTTCAAAGGTATAAGCCAAATGCTAATTC